>NC_087201.1:146030618-146033118 GCF_015104395.2 Macrobrachium nipponense
ATTCCACGAAACGGGAACCATATACATTTCATATTTCTTTAAGTTAAAATTGGTTAATATTTCTCCTGAAGATATTTCTTAATTTACAGTTATCTCCTCCTCTACGGATGATAGTTCTCTTCTTTGTGCGCTGAGTATTGGGCGCGAGTTTTCCGTTTAACTACCTCTGTTTTATCGAATTTGATTATCCAGTGAACAGAATATTTCCAAAGCTGCTTTCTCTTCGTCAGTTTTTTTTTTCATTCGAGGGAAAGTGTCCTTTCGAATGCCAGCCGTGCCGTAAAGGTATCCATCCCTCTCGGAAAAGTATGCCTCCCCAGAAGATTACTTCAAAACAGATGTCTTGAGATTGCTATCTTATAGCCCAGCGTAAGGATGCAATATCCATAGATCTTGTGGAATTTCCTTCTTGTCCTTATTTATGGCAACAAGACTCGTTTTCGGCAATAATGTTACGAAAAAGTGGTAAAAGTTTCCTTGTTTTTCTCAGTGTTAACACATTACCCTAAAGAATTTTGGGAATATATAATTTGAATATGACTATTATGGCATGATTGCAATTGTATTTGATAGTGAGTAATATGACATCGATGGTGTGCGATTACGAAATCAATTATAAGGGTCGTGTTTTTTTAATAAGTTTGACTGCTAATTAAGACCTTGTGGTTTAATTTTAAAGTAACTACGATTTGGATTAGAACCAAATCCTTGAATATTACTACATTTGTCCGAAAAGCGACCAAATTTCAAAGTGCATTACTAATTACACGTGAAAACTAAAACATTGGTTCCTGACATGAAGAGATTGTTTCTCTGTGGCTGACTAAAAAAGTATGAGAAGATTAAATGTTAATATGAAAACCGAAACTTCTCGTGCGATGATCTCGCGTGAATGAATTTGGACCACTGGTAGCAAAAGTAAAAAAAAAAAAATTAAACTGCAAATTAAAATGTATAATGTCGAACTTTAAAAAAAAATGAATTAAAAGCCTTAATTTCTGTTATTCTTACTTTCATACTTTTATTTCTACTTCTGTCCCCGCCTTGCCACAGAAAATAGCAGAAAATGTCAGATGCATAAAATTAACAAATTTCAATATCAAACCATGTGATATTGGCAATCACTATCAAGCAGTTATACAATTTATACAATGAATGAATTTAATCTGTTTTATGTTTCACAGAATAAAACTGTTCTCATTTTGCCACCGAAAATAACACAAAAACTTCAAGTGCTTAAATTTACGAAATTCAAAGCAAAACTATCCGATGTCGGATATGCCATGAAGTATTTATAGCCATGTCTATAATTAGTTCAGCTAATATGCTTTGAGATTCATGGAATAACACTATGCTGTACATGATTATGAAAGACATTCCTCACCTAAAACCCTGCGCACCTACCAGTCACTAGAACCTTCACAACTCTCCTTTACACTCATAAGGAGGATAATCTCCCATTCTTGTTTCCTCTTACCTAATCTCATGATGACCCATTTCACTGATGATCGTAGCTAAATCTTTTCCTCATATTATGATATCCAACCCAGACGGAGATTAATCAATCGCTTGATTAGGTAATGATCCCATGTGACTTCAATGCCCTGACCGTATTACTAGGAATTCTCTTGATTCGGTAATTGTGACAGTCATTTAAACCAACCAATAAAAATTCAGTTACGTATCATATCAAAAGTAAATTTAGCAAAAATACTGACAGCATTCTGGAATGGAAAGGCATATACATTATATATAATGTGCGAAACAGGCGTGACAAATTATTCACAAAAAAATATCCTAAAAATCGTTACAAGTTCATGAACAATGCTGGAGTAGGTGTTAATTTTATTTTGAGAGTATAATAAAGTGAATCATATTTCAAAGGAATATATATCTGTTGAAATTATCCACAGTTAATAATTTTTTTTATAATGCAACTGTAACAGAAGCGGAAAACAAACGACACTTCCCCAATGTTCTCACACATTACCTAGATAAGGTTTACTTTAATTGGCACTCTCATTCCTTCGCAACAAGAAAACGGTAAGAAGTTCGGTGTTTACCAATACAAAAATGTTGCAAGCTTAAAGCTATTCAAATGAGGGCGTTTAATATTTATGCATCAGAATTCAAACCGATTGCAAGTATTCATCCCTTTGCCTAAAATGTGTAAAAGCTGTCAGGATATGAATTTTTTTTTTTTTTGGGGGGGGGATGCAGAATTCGCCAGATGTTTCTTTGGTATTTCAAATATATGGGCATTAAACTAGGCTAGTTACTGACAGAGATCACAAATGGATTAATAAGATGTTCACATTAATCAAAAGCAAAAAAGTCTTTTGAAGTAAACAAAACATCTTGCATGCTTTGTATTATACATGGTTTACATGCATACATCTGCACAAAATAGTAAGATTATCTAAGTGCTAAATACGAAAAGAGACAGAAAGAAAGAGGAAGAAAGAGACAATAGTCACGGTTGCAAGTAGGTTCAGACATT
>NC_087201.1:146040618-146045618 GCF_015104395.2 Macrobrachium nipponense
CCTTTGGGGTCAATAAGCTCAGATGAAGTTCTCTCGTCATTCTTAATGATGCAATTGCAACTGCTGTTATGTTCTGATAGATTGCTCTTCAATCTGCCACGTGAGCATTTTCCTCTTGCCTATCACAACAGCTATGAGTTTTGCTTTTGCAAGCAAATGCACATGCCGTTATATAATATATATATATATATATATATATATATATATATATATATATATATACATATATAAATAGAATCTGTGTGTTATCATATATTTGTATGTATATATGTGTATATATAAACACACATACACACACACACATATGTGTATATGTATATATATATATATATATATATATATATATATATGATATATATATATATATATATATATATGTATATATATATATATATATATATATATATATATATATATATATATATATATATATATATATATATATATAAAGGTGTGATTGTGCATGCACGTCTTTGTGTGATATAGTGTTTGTTATAAGATCAATGACATGGGCAGTGACATCATTACTGGAACGCTAGTTTTGCGATAAACTCACAAGCGAATCTTGGTCAGATCAGTATACTTCATTTCGTAAATATCAAGGATTATCTAGCTCTGTAGGATGAAATTACTTCGAGTTAATTTAGAAAAATGGGGTAAAAACATCACTCTTCTGAGAAGAAACGGAAAGACTCTTTTGTGTCAGCACCCTTGAAAGAATTTGCGGAGTGTTAAACCTTTTTTCGTCATTTTAAGGTTGTATTTTGTTCGGCTTCCATTTCCAAAGTAATTATTACCCTGTCAGAAAAATATGACTTTAGGCAGCCAGGCAATAACCAAAACTTTTAAAGTGCGGATTGGGTCCTGTTAAGATTTCATCGTCTTCATAACTTTTCCTTTTTAGCTCTCGGAATAAGTGATTTCTGGGATAACTGAATCGTAATGTTTTAATCTTTACTAATTGAATATCTTTGATCATCTTTGAGTATTTTAGGCGTTCTAATACGAAATTATGCTTCTAAAATTATTGTAAAGAAATGTGATGTAAAAGTAAAACAATGGTCTCTCTGTGAGACAATGAGCAACTCGACGTGTTTTAATGGGAAAATTAATGACGACGAAAATAAGAGTGATAGATTTTAAATTCTATGCGGAGACTGGTTGGTTATGATTTCTCTAGTGAGTCTTTTTATGATGAATTTTAGTCACATTTTTTTTTTTATATAAGATATACTTTGAATGCATATCCTGTCAATAGGTAATTATATATTTACAAAACTGAAAAGGGATGAAACAAAAATTACGAGCACCATTCTTTTAAATCAGAAAGGCAATTAAAAATGAGTTTTTTAAGATATAACTGGAAGGTTGTAACACAGTAATACAAGCAAACAATGATAAATTCGTAAACCAACTAAGTCTACGGGCATAACCAGACCCGTTTCAAGGGCAGAACAAGCTCCGTTTCAGGGAATCCCTTCTCACCCGCAACCCCTTCATATGGGAGTGGGGTGGGGGGGGGGGGTGGTAGGTAGGATGAAACCTCATTATAAACTAACTTATGGGTCCCCACTATAACCCTGCCAAGTTCCATGACCCGTTTGGCCGTGATTGAATGACAGACGGACGGACAGACGTAACGCCCATTATATTCGTCAGGGTTTTCTTTTTCTCCCCTTTATGAATAAAACACGAGTTCCCTGGTCTAGTTTTAAAGCTGCTTATTGTGAAAGCCGCAAATGCATTAGAAAATCTCATAAAAATTTTCTTATTTTCAAGACTTTCCACTTCAGGATAATCCTTTTGGAAACAGGTTTTCTCAACTGTTTCTAGTTTAACAGTTCTTAGGATGTTATTCATCATTACTTAATATTAGCTGTTAGAATATTACATGTTTTATCTGTTAGGTCTTATAGGCTTTTAACTAAATTTAGTGAACCTACATTTGACTAATACTGGTTTGAACTAGATTTGGTTAACGTACATGTGACTAATATTGGTTTAAACTAGATTTGGTTAACCTACATTTGACTAATACAGGTAAGAAAACTGTCACTGCTATGTTAATTTCTAATTGCAGAATAGAGGATAAGCAGCTTTTGCAGACATTACCCAGCTCGTCGGGCCTTTATAATGATATGCCACCCACCTCTGTTTAATTCCATATTTTGTTTGCCTCTCTCTCTCTCTCTCTCTCTCTACATTACATAGACTGTACATTCAATCAAAGGTTCTTCCTAAAAGGCTGAGGACATACATGTGTCTACTAGAATTTTCCCACAATTCCCTTAGTGTTGACATTCAACGATGTTCAAACACTTCTCGAGAGACGAACGCTGGAACGGAATGGAGCTTCGGACCTTCTTTGTTGCATAAGTGTCTTTTGAACGACATCACTTATTAAATGCTATTAATAAAGATAAAATAAGAACCCCCTTTTCCCGCTTACTCGGGGAGTAAGCCTGCAAATTACTTTGTTATTGTTGTTCTTGTTGAGGGGGGGGGGGGGGGGGCGAGTAGGAAACCCCTATGGAAAAGCCTAAAAACGTTTGAAAAGGGTGTTTAGCGTTGAGTTAAAAGTACAGGAATTTTACGATAAAATATTTATGCTCTATTAGAATGAAAATGTAAAAAAATAAATAATGTGTATGTTAAACAATACAAGACAATTATTTGCAATAAAGTATAACTTGCTTACTTTAATTTTCGTTGGTGGAACAAGGCGCTATTTGACCGTGGCTTTAACAAACGCCCCGAGTAAGCTGCAGGTCGGATCACGCCTTGTTAGTGTAAATTTTGGTAAAAAATTAAAAGTGCCCTCAAAACCCAATGAAGCGTATCATAACTGAGGATCCAAATATCGTGTTATGAACTTTTTCTACTGTAATATTTTAGCAACACCAATTACCAATCGAATTACACTAATTATACAATTATTTTTTATAAATTTTATATATTTTTCAGTTTTAGTAAATATATTACTTTTTACGTAATTAATTTTCTTAAAAATCCATATTCACTACAATAAGAAAACATATAAAAGGAGAACGCCAGCTTTTTCCTCGTCTCTTGTAAAATTCTTATTATTAAAATTACTATAAAGGTCGAGACACTGCAACTGAATTTCGCACTCGATTTCAGTTGCTGAAAATAAGGGTTTGTTTTCTGTCATCGACTGCGTTATGTGATTTTCTCGTTCCTGTTTACAGCACAAAGATCTCTCTCTCTCTCTCTCTCTCTCTCTCTCTCTCTCTCGCTGTTATCGCTGTTTAATGGAACGCGACCTGACTATCTCCCAATACATTGAAGGTAGGAAATTGCTGTCTGGAATACAAAACTTTTGTCATTGTTCACAAAAACTATTCATTTCTACATAACTAGCAATCTACTTCCAAGGTCAACGTCAAGGGACTTTACAGCAGTCTATGAAATATTTAGCTTTCAGGAACGGTCTCTACAGACTGTCAATATAAATAAAATAGCAAAAATATATTTCAAGAACTCATAGGGCATATGCCTCAAGCTTTTAATGCACTCCCCTGTCACATTTTTATTCAACAAAACTTTCTTGTTTTCTAAAGGCTTTCCGGATCCACGTAGTCTTACGGATTCAGAAAATACATAAACTCCGTCTGAGTATTTATAGGTTGAGGTTTTTTGGGATCTTCACTTGAGCCTGACCTCTCATCCTTTTTGGTGTTCATCCAATAATATTGTTTGTACTCCATATGGAATTGAATAAATCTAAACTAAATTTTTTCTTTGTGGATTATATGAATGATAATATGGTTTTTACTGACTGGATGATCCCACTTCCAAGGTAAAGATAACTGTCATCAACAAATGAATCCTCTGCACAAGATTATGTTGAATATAATTTCATGTCAATAACAAAAGTAATAATGTAACTCCGTATGCAAATAATCTTGTCTTATACAAATATAATAAATTCTACTGCAATGAATAAATCTTCGTTTCATCAACATATGAAATCGCTCATTTATGCAGAAATCAGAGATGAACAAATAAAGTAGGTATACAATGATTGTACGTTATTAATTCATGAATCAATATGGCATCAGTTAATATAAATGTATTATCCCCAGCAAAAAAAAAAATACTCTTTCATCCAGAGACTATCACGAGATTGCAAGCAAATAAAAGTTTAATATTTTATTTTCATTTTTATTATCAGTGTGGGAAAAGTGAGCTTATTCTCACGGTCATTCGGAATGAAAATAAACGAAAATTTTGGAATGATTAAAGTTGAGAATCTCCCTCCTGCCTCATGTAAGGTTGCAGCAATTCATCATGAATTTTCCTGTTAGGCAAATTTATGTTAAAAATAGTTTAACAATTTGAGATATGCAACACTCCGCCGTCCTAAACGTCAATTCATGAACTGATTCCTTGAGAAAACAAATAAACATCAGAGGAAAATATCTACATAATTGTTAATGTAATATATTACAATTTGAGATAAATTACAGAAACAAATACGGATAAATCACGTTATATGCAGATATAATGTCTAGAAGCTCCAGGTTTTCGTGTTACTTCACAAAAACTAAGATAATGTAGTTATCATAACTGGATAATATATCAAAGAAAAGAGTATTAAAGAGAAAAATTCTAAGTAACGAACGAAAAGCAAAGCAGAAAATATCTCTTGCGTCATTATTTTATAATGAATGAAAAATAAATATATCTGTAAGCAATAAACCACTAAGTAAAAAAATTAATTGACAGCGTGATTAATGTAGCTGAGAAAACTTAAAACATCTAGTTAAACAAAGATGACACTTTACACTGAAAATATTCTCAAAGGTAAAGACTAAGAAAAAGCAATATTATAAATGAAAAAGTAATATTAAGAGACCTGTCTGAATTCCGTGAAATACATAATCACCTCATAACATTGAAGTCAAATTTGTCTTAAGGAAGCTTTGGCCCCATACACACCCCAACAAAAATGAAAAAAATCCCAATCCCGTTTTTCA
>NC_087201.1:146050618-146070618 GCF_015104395.2 Macrobrachium nipponense
CTTGGTGGACCCCCACACTAAAGGCCGCTGTTGCAACAAAATGAAACTCTTCAGAAAATGGATGAAAACTTTGAATTTGGAAGATCACAATAACTATAAAGAAGCGTCGAGAGAAACGGAAAGAATAAAAGCTCAAACAAAAAGAGAAACATGGGAAAGAATAGGAGAAGATCTGGGAAATGATCTCCAAGGTACCAGAAAACTCATATATAGCACTGCCAAAAACTATAGAAAGGGAAGCCAACCACCCTCTTATGTAATCAAAGACCCTGTGGATGGGACAATTTTAACCGAACCCCGAGAAATTGAATTAGGATGGAAACATCACTTTGAAACACTACTAAACAACGGAAACAATGACCTTGAAGAGCATGTAGAATTTGATGTGGTTGGGATGCAGAACCTGACATAACAACACTGGAGTTAAAAAATGCTCTCAAGAGGATGATAAATGGTAAGGCCCCTGGAGTGGATACAATACCTGCAGAGCTCCTTAAAAACATGGGGGAGGGATGGAGTCATCTGGCTACTAGAGTCTAATCGACATACTCTGGAATGGGCAAATGCCACCTGAAGACTGGAGAAGAGATCTAATATGCCCAATCTATAAGAAAGGTGACAAGACAAATTGCAGCAATTATCCTAATGTCACATGCTTTTAAAGTATATGAAAGAATACTTGAAACTAGATTGAGAGGATATGTTGAACCAAAGCTGGGTGAATGGCAAAACGGTTTTCGACCAGGAAGAGGGACAACTGATATGATTTTCTCCCTCAAGATGATATTTGAGAAGAGCTGGGAATGGGACAGGGATAGATATATTGCTTTTATAGATCTAGAAAAGGCTTTTGATAGAGTACCAAGAATGAAAATATGGGATGCCCTAAAAGACCCTTACTATGGAATCCCTGAGAAACTTATAAGAGCAATTTATAACACCTATCAAAAGATCAGATCCAGAGTAAAAACAAATCAAGAGGATGAAGACAGGGCAGTGTCCTTTCTCCACTTCTTTTTATATTGTTCCTCGATAAATGTATGAAGGAACTAGGTGAGAATGAAGCTGCAGATATGACCATCAACCTTATGTATGCAGATGACCATGCAATGATAGCCCTCAGCGCAGAATCTCTCCAAGAAAACGTCAACAACTGGAACGCGATCTTAACAGCTAATGGAATGCGGATCAACAAGAATAAGACAGAGATCATGCACTTATCACGAACACCAGTAACGTAGATGTAGAATTAGAAGGTCAGACATTGAAACAGTGTAGAAATTTCAAATACTTAGGAGTAGAGTTTAGTGACCAAAACGATTCAAAACTGGAAACAACTACCCGAATACAGAAATTCAGTAACAACCTGTATCTGCTCTACCCACTAATGAAAGACAGAAATATACCTCGCAAAGTGAAAACCATAATATACCTCTCTATTTTAAGACCAATATTGACTTATGGCCATGAATCATGGACATTAACATCAAGAACTAGAAGCCAACTTCAAGCAGCTGAAATGAAAGCCCTAAGACTCATAAAAGGTGTAACAAGACTAGATAGGCTACGAAATGAAGACATTAGAAGAGAACTGGGAGTGGAGGGGATACTAGATTTTGTGGAGAGAGGACAGCTTAGATGGTTTGGACACACCAAAAGAATGGAGGAGGAGCGATATCCTATAAGGTTTTTGGAATGGACACCGGAAGGAAGGAGACCGGTAGGAAGACCAAAAATGAGTGGCTACAAAAAACATAGAGAGAGGAGTAGAGAGGAGAGGCTCTAGTTTGCGGGAAGTTGATGAGATGAGGCTCTATGATGATCGCCAAGAATGGAGACTGTTCCTGAAGCAGGACGACTGACAGGCCTGGAGGCCTACCTGGCGTCTGGTGAGAAAGGTGAGACTAACAGGAAAGCAAGATTAAGTGCAAGAAGAATTATGTATTGCACTTTGCGAAAACGGCTCGCATCCTTTTTGGTGAAGTAAGGAATACTTAGGACAGGATTATCTCCGAAGTAGGTAAAAGCCAGCCAGCACTGCGTAACAGCCCTATAAAATTTGCTAGGATATCATAACCTCAAGAAGTAAAGGTTACTGCCTTCAAGATTATAGGTATCAACACGGATGTGGTGATGTGAATAGCTGCTGTTAGATATGATTTATTGTCAATGAGACAATTAAATCATATTACACTAACACTTTGCGCCGGCTTTGATGCCACTGTTCACAGACACTGTTATTTGTTTACCATTGCTTTATAATTTATACTCTATTAGTTATGTTTACTATTGTTTTATAATTTATACTAATTTAGTTATATTCAGATATACTGAACGTCATTCTTCAATTGTCGACTGTAGCTCTTAATACCTGTTGAATTACTTTATTTAATCTCATTTTAATGAGCCTGATTTATTTTTAATCACACCATTACCTAATTTATTCCCGTTTGAATGAGGGTGATTTATTTTCTCCACCACATTTGTCAACATACATCAAAAGTCATTTTAACAGAAATTTCAATTTCAGGTATACAGTTGGATACAATAGTATCTAAGAGTTTTACTCCCAAAGGGTCCACCCTACCATTTTGGAATGAAAGCCTTTTGGAAACAGGAGCGCCATATCCAAGTTGTTTCGGTGCGACCACTTTGATTTTCTTTGCTGTTCAAAACATGAAAACGGGAAGGCGACCAAAATCTGCATTAGTTTTCCTCTATTGGAAAAAAGCCACTCCTTCTCTGAGGAAAGTTATTCCTTTGGTGAAACACTGAACATTTATAGTCCGCGTGAATATTCGAAAGTTTAAACCGTGATTGAGGTCTTTAGCCTTGGCCTTATACTAAAATTTCTCAGAGCTCTGGTAACCAAAAGTGCCCTATATTGCTATATGAGTGTATGATCTACGCCAATATATTATATTACTATACTTCATTTCTGTCCCGTAATGAAATTTCTGTCGTTGAGAATATGATTTACACAAAATAAAAATAAAAATAAAAGAGTGTCATACAATGATAATTACACTCTTAATGAAATTTCTATCGCAATATAAGCTATTTCAAGATTTAGGCATTTACTATAAAACATAGGAGTAAGACGCCCATATATTTACCTCTCTCTCTCTCTCTCTCTCTCTCTCTCTCTCTCTCTCTCTCTTAATTTTCTGCCTGACTGCTCTTGTTTCCTCTTCTCCATGTGCCCAAAACTTCTCAAACGTTAAGATCCTAAACAGGCTTCTATCTCATGAATACAAAATGTATCTCCCTTACGGGCAGAACAACCTTATAAATGACACTTAAATCATGCCTCTCGGATTATTGAAGCCCTAATTTTACAGAATCTCTACAATTTTTAAATTGATTAAATATTTTTTCTTTTTTACTAATATGCGTGTCCCGTTGCTCATTTTACTACAGTTCCAGTGCAAATATTCATTGCTTTTACCAAGTTTCTCTTGGCATTTACTGGTTCACTACCAGTCAGCATTTCAAGTTACTAAGCTTGAATATGCATGGGTGACATAAATACCTTACTTGTGCAGTCCGTATTCTAATTAGCGGTTCATTTTCGAATACCTAACCACCAAAGGTTTCTCCTTTTGCAGTTATGTTGCATAAGATATATATCAAATATATCCCTCCCCCACCTTAATGATATACTGCCTACGTATTACTTCTCCATTCCAAAACGCACGTTGGTAGAGAGAGAGAGAGAGAGAGAGAGAGAGAGAGAGAGAGAGAGAGAGAGAGAGAGAGAGAGAGAGAGAGAGAGAGAGAGAAATAAACATTTCAACCTTATCATTTTAGAGGAATGATAAGCGCACTGATAACAATGCAAAACTTAAAACGATCGGTACTGATTACACAAGTATAGAAATAAGTTCAAATTGAGGACACCTCTGATTTATATTTAAAAGTTCTATAAAAGCCAGCTTTCATACTCGCAAGTCTCTTACGTTTTCTTGAAAAATAGATAGAACAAATATAGATGCAACAAAAAAAGGGAGAGGTACCGGAGATATTCAGACAATAATTTATTTATGGCGGTAGAGCGGCATGAGAACATCTGTGTGAAGAAAAGCATAAGCAGTAGACGACAAAGGAAAACGGGAATCGGTAAGATATTGCAGAAGATATAAGTGAAGAATGAGGGAGAAAGCTTAGGAAAAATATAGAATAAGAAGTACCATAAAAGAAGAATAAAGCTAGCGGTCAGTAAAGAGAAACTAAAGAACAATGAATATTGTAACTTTATCATAGTTTTCTGTAGGTTTCTAGAAAAGCCGTTGTTATCACAGTTGATTTTTTTTACGTTAGCTAAAATATTATTGGTTACATTAGGGAACTTTTCTTTTTGCTTAGGAGTACAAAGAATTTTAGCAACTTAGTTTACAGTCTGTATTGTTAATGGTAGAAACCATCTTCCCCTGGGAGGCACAAGAATCAGAAATGAAAGTGGAAATCTCGTGATACGATTTTGGTTTTCTTCATCAACTTAAAACTCCGGCGTAGAACTCTCATTAAGTGACAAAGGGAAGGTTCTCCCCAAGTGCTCATACAACACGACTGGGTCTAATCTAAGTTTTTAGCAGGACAGGAATGAAATTGCGTTCGTTGGACTTATTTCTCATTGCACTAGAGACTCGGTTTTGATGAAGACTTCGTATCGCCTTATCTGAATATTTAGATAATTTATGTTATTCCTCGGAATAGCTATGAGACTTTTCTCTCTGAACATTTCGTGGTTTAAGAAGATTAACTCGTCAGCATAACTGACAATTTCCTTAAAAAAAAAAAAAAAAAAAAAAAAAAAAAAAAAAAAAAAAAAAAAAAAAAAACAGGAATGGTGGGGGCGGGGTGATATTAGAAATAAAGAAGGCTTAATAAATGAATTACCTGCGTTAATTCACTTCATATTAAAGAAATTCTGGAAGGTAAATAAAGATTATTTGTGCACGAAAACATACTCGTCTAGCTGCCATGTTCTGATATTTACAGGAGCAAACACCAAATAAGAATGCGTGTCGAGGGCCTCTCTTTATGAGGAGACTGCGGATATGTGCATTAGTATGCATAGCAGAGAGATGATTTCCTCGCGCCTCCTATCTCTTGCAGAGACTTTCAACTCAACAGAGACAGCAGGATATTTCTTGTTCTTTGTATTTTCCGCTATAACATTGAGTATAGGTCTATATATTTTACTGTGATAGCTATCCGTTTGAAATATATATTCCCTAATAATTTCTTAATACTTTGTGTGTGGTTTTAAAAAATTTTACTTTTTTTAATATTTTGGAGTATAGAGTGATGAGTGAAAAATTCACGAACACATTCTTTTTCATGTATCATCACTTGGCTGACTAGACAGCGATTTGTATGTTCCACAATAATCAATACTGCGACAAGATATTCAAGCAGTTAACAACAGACGTGTTCATTCTGTGTTGGCAGCTGTTATTTCAATCACGGCCTTTGGAAAATCGATTTCCCTATGTTAGGATTCGTTTGGAATTCAAATAGCCAGCATTTGTCTTAAAAGGAATTATGCTTATATACCTTTGAGTAGGTTATGAAAGTTTATATGATTAACCTGAAGCAAATGCAATGTATAGAGCCTATCATTAGAGGAACAGGATAAAGACTGCCACAAAGAGGAGCAATGTAGTATTTTATATAAAATATATATATGTATATATACATTATATATATATATATATATATATATATATATATATATATATATATATATATATATATATGTATATATATATATATATATATATATATATATATATATATTTATATATATATATATATATATATATATATATATATATATAGTATATATATATATATATATATATATATATATATATATATATATATATATATATATATATATATATATATATATATATATATATATATATATATATATATACTATATATATATATATATATATATATATATATATATATATATATATATATATATATATATATATATTATATAGTATACACATATATATATATATATCTATATATATATATATATATATATATATATATATATATATATATATATATATATATATATATATATATACTGGAGAATCATCTTGAAAGCCTGTATTGAAAGCTATGCATTACGAATGACCCCAAAACTGGCTGAAAATACTCTAGCAAACGGAGCCCCTATTGATCTAACAATAATACATAGTATAAGTTTCGTTTCATCATATTTAACGACTTACATTTGATTAGTATGACAGTACGACATTATGTCATTCCTCAGGACGTTTCGTATTGCAGCATATATTAGTTTGTTTAACACTGATTCAGCTAGAGCGTGAAGAAAGGCAAAAAAGCACTTTGAAAATAATACCTGCCATAACAAAGCTCAAAATATAAAGACGAAGCGTCTTACATCTGCAGCATTCCTCCTTTACATCTTTCTTGCGCTTTTCTTTCGTCTATAAACAAGAACACACGATGCATTATTTGCGTCTTTCGACATCTTTCGTGGGATGACATATCCTCGCGAACTAACTGAGAAGCATTATTCAGAACGTGATGAGATTTGCAATTAGAGGCGAAGAGGGATTATGCGTCTCGGTTCTTACCCAGAATTTCTGGGAAGAGACAAAAGAAGAAAGAAATTGCGTTTAAGGATAACGAGAAATAAATCCAAGGAGGCAAGAAGAAATGGTGGCATTAACCTGCAGAACAATGAATCATAATTAAATTTTCTGACAGATGATGGATATATTCTATTAAGTAGAGAGCCATCTAAAAGCATTTTACTTCCAAAATAACTGAGACGCCCCGTAGTGGGGATTCCGTGAATGCATCTCATGTGGTGCACTGTATGATTTAGTGTCCTTTTGGCCCACCTTTTAGTCCTTTTCTTTATTTCCATTATTTCCTTCAGTCCTGCTATTCAGCTCTCTTATTGCTAATACTTTTTATTGCAATTGTAGGGTTGTATCCTAGTTCCATCTTTATATATTTGTTCTTCATCTTTATTTTTTGGGTTTCTGTTATCTTGCTGTCCAACCACTCAAGCTCCCTTTTACAGTCTTAAACTCTGAATGGCAGGAGGTGCCCCAGTGCTCGGCTTCACAGCCTAAATTTCATAAAATCAAATATCTGAGACATGTGTCTGGCATTGTTGCAATGAACTGATCAAATAAATATTTCAAAATTACTTATAGGATTAATTTTGAGCATAGTTACTCGTTTACTCGTTAGCCAACATATCCTTTAATAGTGGTGTTAATTGCCAGGAAACATCTGACTAAAACTCGCAGATCAAAGGGTAGTCATTAACATTTTCGAGGTAATTTGTTAAACTGTTTTAATTCTGTTACTGTTTTTCCGCTGATTTTCAATGATCCGTTTCGTACCATAATATTTTATCTATAAAGAAATGGAAGTGCTTTGGAAAAAAAGAAGTTTTCCTGTATGTGTTGATAGTAATCGTAACTAGTTCATATCCTCCGCTATAAAAGAGCGATGGGTAAAAATGTCATTCAATTTAATTTTGGTGGAATGAAAACGACCAATTCCCAGTTATGGACGTCATCTAACTGTACATGAGGCGGGTTATAATTTTCAAATGTATGCGCTAAAGGAGATATATATACAAACATAGCAGTATAGATAGATAGATACACACACATTATGGTCTTTGATAACGATGCAAAATATGAATGTATTACATGAGAGTACACGACAGAACACAGGCTCAGGGATTTAAAGTCAAGAAAAATAGAAGAAAAAAATGTTCATTAAAAATGACATCAAGTCCAAGTAAGTAAAGCAGAGAATTAGAAAGCAAGATTTAATTAGATATGAAAGAAGCTATGGGAAAATTTGAAAGTTAAACGATCATAAGTTAGATGAATTTATTAGATAGATGTGGCTTCACACAGGAGATTACATAAAGCAAAAGAACGATATTGATGATAATAAGGAATTCAAGAGCGGTTAATGGGCGATATTTTAGCGAATTTAACTTTTTTAGAGCCACACGACTCTTTTACTATATGGCCGGAATTGCTACCAGGAAAATTATGAAAATCTGAAATATATGAGGGTTAGGCACTGAGCTGTTCTCGTCCTCAGTTTCTCATATCAATGACGAGTGACAAAATCTCATACGAGCACGTATGAGAACCCTTCAAGTAAATAAACCCTTCAAGTAAATAAACCTGTTATAAAGCCGTTTTTCTAAACCACCGATTGAACTTTATTATATTAGGCAAATACGTTTAATGCGTAAAAGTAGTACATTGCGTGAAAATGCTCTGTTGATTTGAGCAACATCCTTATTTGGAGGGGGTTCATAGCTTTCACCAGATTCTCAAAGGGTTCTGTGCCAAAAAACGGGTAGAAGGAAACATCCTTATTCAACTCGGTAAATATATTTGGGATGAAAGAGAGCAAACCACCAGCCACGTTTATTTTCCAGTCTAAGAACTGTTGGTAGCTACTGTTCCCAAACTTCCCTAATCCGCCTACCATAACTGTACATTGTATTGTGATACGTACTTGTCTACAGTGAGGAAATAGGGCTCGGATTAATATTCTTTTGCCGTTATTATTTGTAGGCTATCACTTAAAGTCATATATTATTTTAAGATGTCAACTTTTTCTGATTAATAATAATACTAATAATAATAATAATAATAATAATAATAATAATAATAATAATAATAATAATAATAATAATAATAATAATAATAATAATAATGTTAGATAAAGGTTGGCTAATATTCATATCACGGGTGAAAGGAATGGTGCAGAAGCTGAAGGTTCAGTAATTTTACTCCGGATAGAATAGGAAGTAAGTGAAACGCGGAGAGAGACTTCCGTAGGGTTATTGCATGGAGGGATGCACGCCCTGCTACAAACTCTCTGCATTTCACTTCCTTCGTTCCTGTTACATGCAGAATAACATTGTTGAATCTTTAACATCTCTTCAATTCTCTCAGCCATAATATGAACATGGCCAGCTTTTGTTTAGCAATACCACTGAAAAAAGAGCATTGTAGGGAGAACTTAGAACTCTCAATATAAAGTCAATTCGACTGATGCTGCCATTTTGTTTAATGCGACATGTTTAAAGAGGTTTACTCTTCTTCTTCTTCTTCTTCTTCTTCTTCTTCTTCTTCTTCTTCTTCTTCCAGATAAAAGGATAAATAAATTTCATATCACTCAATAGCTCATCTGGTTAAATAAGAAAGACCGGGATTTATCACCAAAAGGAATAAAAAACGTAATCCTTTTATTTTCAGAAGTAATCCAAGTGACTTTCGGTTTCCTCAGTTTTATCTCCTCTTCATTTTCTGTTTCACTCAGCCTCCTGCGTTGTGATAAATCTCAAAAACTGCCACTTGTTCCGAAGAAAAGGAGATAGCACAAAGTGCTTCGGTCCAGTCGTATGCAATATCCGTTCCAGAAAATGGAGTGGCTGAGGCAGTTGCAGAGATGCTTCCATCAACATGTCAGTCATCAAATAAAAAGTAAATTCAACTCTATGTTGGGAGTCTTTCTTTCATATTTCTTTCTCTCTATGCATGCTTATCTATCTGTCGGTTTATCAATCCCTGAACGGGAAAATAGTAATATAAAGTTTCGCTGTTACAGTATTTATGAGTTAGTCACAAAATTTGTATATTATGCAGAAAAACCTTATTATATACATTCATACATACTTACTAATATATCAGAATTATTGAGCCTTTCCGTTATATCTCAAACTTCAATATAGGAAGTATAGGGAACTTGAGTAACAGGGGAAGTGTTATCTGTAAGCACGAGATACCAGGTATCACACACACACACACACACACACACACACACACACACACACACACACACACACACATATATATATATAGATATATAATATAATATATATATATATATATATATAATATATATATATCTATATATATATATGTGTGTGTGTGTGTGCGTGTGTATGTGTGTGTACTTTACCAAATGTCATTTCCTCCCGTGGGAAATGTGCTAGAATGTGAATGTATTAACCTCTCTGGTATCAGCAAGTTATCTTGAATGGATGTTGCTTTCCTGACGCCTATTCAACAAAGTCTGTTGCAGCCACATTTGTTACTTAACTGCCAAATATATAATTCACTTCGTAGACCAACAGAAACCCAATCCATTTTCAAATACGACCTGGTGAGATGAATTGGTCCATTTGCACAATAACGATGAAGGTGATAGGAGCGACTTTGAATGACAGAGGTCTAATATTATTTAGCGTACAAGGGAAACCGCATGGCAGGATTTTGATTAAGCAAGATAGGAGGATACGAGAGGGGCAAGTGGATCCGGGGTTACTCATGATTTTCCAAGCGTTTAGAAGCTTTTATGATGAATAAAAAACATGTTTTAAAGTACGTAGATCGGTAAGTGACTTTTTCTTTCAAAGCAGGTCCTAAGACAAGGGATTGTTTTATCAACTTCATGATAGGTATAGTTTATGGAATTATGGTGCATAAGTTGCCTTAGTGCCATTGAAAATTTTTAGGATTAAAACAAAGAGTTTCTTAAAATATGTAGATGGTTAGTGACTGGTTTAATGTTAAACATGTTCCTTAGACGAATGTTAGTAGCCATATTAAATAACCATGACTGACATTTCAAATCTAAAATGACAGTTCATAGTGTATTCATAATCGTTGTGAAGGATGATAACTTTTCATTATTCCCTCATTTGATCTAGAGGTATCTCATCTCTTAATGACCTTGTTCTAGAATAAGCTTGCCTTATGCCAGCACGGACTCTTGCCCCAAAGGAGACCTTAAAATCATTTGATGACACCCACTTCGTTGAAATTTGCTTTAAATCTGGATTCAGTATACGAGACCAATTTTCTCGGTAGTTCGTTTAGGCAACGACCGCCACCCTCCCCCGCACCACCTCCCACCCCCCGTGACGCTAAAACTTCAACCTTTCTTTCTTTCTTGGATTTCATGATGTGCACAGTAGACTCACCTTCATATTTCGTCACCGGAAACAAATTGTTTTTACCTCCTTGTCAGCACAAATTGCTGAAATAGCGGTCGGTATTCTTTGATCATTTAACTATTAAGAGTTCATCGACATTGCCTACTCTTACGGGAGTTGCTTTTAATGATCTCATTTACATACCAATGGAGGAGAGTTGAATGTTTTTTATATCAAGTGAGACGAGTTCCATGTTTTTGGTGTCAGAGCGATAATGAATAAATTCCCTGCGTCATGAAATTCCTTTTCAAAAATTAAAAAGAATTATTTAAGGTATCGACCATTTTAGGTCTTTATGTAATTCATATACATACAGACACAAACACACTCACACATATATATGTATACATATGTGTGTGTGCATGTATATACATACATGCATGCATACATACATACATACATACACACACACACACACACACACACACACACACACATATATATATATATATATATATATATATATATATATATATATATATATATATATATATATAGTGTATATTGTGAGCATGTGTGGATACCTTACATTTTAAACGCTTCAGCAAAAAGGCAACATCGCTGATTTAAACATATAAATTATATTAGAGTTATGTCTTTTAAAATAAATAGCAACTAAAATCATTAAATGAATAATGAGGTCACCGAACTTTTGCAAAAAAGTAAACTTTACTGAAGCTATAAAACCGGAAAATGAAATGAGTAATTCGTAACATCTTCTCTGGGAGAAGAGACGATATTCGTACGATATACATAATGTCTCCTAAAAGCTGCAACTAAGTTTTTACTTTTATTAAGTACAGTAAGTTTAGGTGCAAAATTAATTCTGTTACCAGGAGCCATTTCATACACCATAATCCCTGTGACAGAGAAATCTGGCTTAATCCGGAAGGTAATTTGCTAAATGGCCGCTTTGCGGAGTGCAACGCAGATGACTGAATCGTAACCCAGATTCGATTTTTGTTGGCTAAATCATTCGGTTTTCCTGCAGAATTAATATTCATTCATACATGAGGCTGCACTGGAGAGAGAGAGAGAGAGAGAGAGAGAGAGAGAGAGAGAGAGAGAGAGAGAGAGAGAGAGAGAGAGAGAGAGAGAGAGAGAGAGAAATTAGTACCCTTGGAAGGATAAACATAATCATAATAATGTTACCTTATTATGTTAACGTTTTTCAGTTACTCTTTGCCTGTGAGATAACGCATGGGAAAGTGGTGCTTCATAGGGTAAAGGCAGATGAAATCATCGAAATGTCCAAGCTAATTTTGAAGTTGAAACAAGATCAAGACTGTCCAAATTTTCCAAAGGATGTTTTTAGGAATCCATTCACATTTCAGCTACCAAAACAGCTAATGACAGGGTGTTTCCGAGATTAGATTTTGTAGGCTATGACAATATTATTTTGTTATGAAACTATGACTGCTTCTTTTATTTTGACATTTTGCTAAACGGTCAAAATATAAGAACTGAATGATATAATTTGGTTGTTTCTCCGTCTGTAGGTATTCCCCCCAACATCTGTAACATTATATCATTTTACTATTTATTTTTCATTACATTATTTTTGCCCCTCCTTGACAAGCTTCGAATCCATTTGTTGAAAATGGGAATTTAATATCTAACGTAGCTCTCCTATTACACTGAAATTTGTGATAAAACCCTAAATAGAATATCCATGACACAATTAAGCTTCTAAATCGGAAAAGGGTTCGGTTGCCTTATATAAAAACTAGCAATTCCACTTTGACATCCGCACGTCTTTGGAATTAACAGGTTATTTATTCAGTGTCACGATTTTCTTCGCAAGAAATTCACAGAATCGGGAAGTTATCTTTCCTCCGAAGTTATTTTCTCGGATTTCTCAACACTGGTCCTCCTGCACAAAAATATGTACGTTGTAAAGTTGGCAGGATCTAAGTCTCAGAATTTACTGCCCATATGTTGCGATAGTTTGCTTTGAAATAAACGTTGGCTGGGAAGCTCAGAAAAATATGACCACTTTAACTCGATTATGTTTATATGCTTAATTCTAAATGTTATGCCTATTATGTTATGCTTTTTATCAATGTTATAAATATTACTGATTTTTATCATTCTTTTTACTTTATATATATATATATATATATATATATATATATATATATATATATATATATATATATATATATATATATATATATTTATATATATATATGTAAACAGGACAAAACAAAAAGTTATGTACTAAGTTATCCTAATTCATAGACAAAAGAATTGTGTATGAAAACTACATTTGAAGATATATATATATATTTATATTATATATATATTATTATATATATAATAATATATTAATATATTAATATATATATATAGATATAATATATATATATATATATATATATATATATAATATATATATATATATATATATATATATATATATATATATAATATATATATATATATTATATATATATATAGTATATATATATGTATATAGTTTATAGTTTCCATACACAATTCTTTTTCCTAAGAATTAGTATAATTTAATACATAACTTTTCGTTTGATCTTATTTAAATGTGGAAGTTTTATCCACGAAGTTTGAACAATGTTTAATTCTAGGAAGCACAAAATCTTCTTCCTTAAATATTTCTATTTTATAACGACTTCTGCAATGCAACCTTTAAAATGATCTGCTGTCCATATCATGATCAATGGTAATATATTATTAATAGCGCCATGTATACGATAAATATGAAAATTGAATAAAATCATTATTATTGGCTTATATGTATTATGAATAGCGGTTTCAACTTTACCGGTGACCATAATACATCATTTTAGATCCTTTCAAAAACGGAAGGACTTTCAAAATATTCTACAAGGCATTTTTTAGATGCCTCACCACAAAAATTAAGACATGAATTTAAAGTCCCTTAAATTAGTGATTAAATGATTAAAATCAGTTTATAACTCACCTAAATATATTTATGAAACAGCACACATTGGATACTGGATCTCCGCTCGATTTTATGCAAAACATCTTCGCGAGATTTTTCACCTTCAAGCTGATTACAGATGCAGTCATGTGAGCGGATGAGAATGCCTGAAAAATGATGATCGGCCTCAGCTACTTTTCCATGAAAGAGTAAATACTTTTATACTATAAAAGGTATATTCTGTTCTACGCTATAAAGAAGGTAAACATGTGGCATCATTCTTTCCTTTCCCTGTGTTTAATATTGCGAACCTTAGTGACCAGTGTTTTTGTACCCTATTTATAAGAATCTTTGATCAATGAACGTGGTAGTCGTCAAAAATGTTACAATATGCTTACATCTGATTGCTACATATGAGAGAGAGAGAGAGAGAGAGAGAGAGAGAGAGAGAGAGAGAGAGAGAGAGAGAGAATGATGCATCTTCTAGGTTCATCTGTCCCGTTAAGCACAAATAGCATTACGATAGTGACATGCACTGTCGACAGTAACAAATCAAGTATATATCTCTCTCTCTCTCTCTCTCTCTCTCTCTCTCTCTCTCTCTCTCTCTCTCTCTCTCTCTCTCTCTCTCTACGGTAGTTAGACGAGTTTTGATTTTTAGTATCTTATGCAAATAAATTTCAGTAAACATCCATTCACTTTCTGATAACAATTTGTACACATTACCTTTAAAAAAACGAAAGTAGAAAAGTGCATATTAGAACGAAAAATTTCAAATCGATCACTCGGGTACCACAAATCGAATATGAGATTATTCGAATGAAAGAATGGATGATTTCTTTTAGAATTCCTTCTCGAGTCTGCGATCACTTATCTTTCCGGTTATAAAACTCAAAAGATTCTACAACTCGGTCACAAGACATAAGGAAAGTGGTGTAACTTTTCCTTTAAAAAAATCCAGTTTTTATGAAAGAAGCAATACGTTGGCAGAATGTGTAGATGGTTTAATGATGTGCAGTAGATGTAGATGCAACCCTGTGGGCTCAGATGGAGTAGGGAATGAAGTGTGGCGTGGTTGATGTTTGGTGGTGATTTAGTGTAGACTGGGATAGGGAAGAGAAACTGAAGAAACTAGACAAATAATCTTAAAGGAAGAGGACACAGTAGCAGGTGTAGACGAACAAAAGTAAGGTTATAATTTCTATCAGAAAATAAAGAGATGGAATGATTAATATTAACCTGGATGGAAGAATGGAAAAGATTGATTTGTAGAGACTTCGAAGTTATGTCTATTGTAAAACGAGGGGTAGCTGGAGGGAAAAGCCTTGGGTATTTAAAGAAGTCAAGTTACCCATGTTATTAAAGGATCTTTGAATTTATTCTCCATCATGAAGTGAAGTTTGGATTTTAGATGTGAATGGAAAGAAAAAGACTGAAGCTGATGAGATTAATTCCATCTGAAATATATGTGGTGCAGGTAGTACTGAAATAATGAAGAAACATATAAAAGTTAAAAAATCTAGTGTAAGCAAAGAATGAATTAAGGTATTTTGAGATGTTTGGTCAGTAGCCAAAAAATAGGGAACGATAAGTTGGAGAAAAGATTGTACATTTCTGGGCTGTTAATCAGGAGAAGAAGACCAGGCAAGCGTTGGGGGCTGATGGATTGTAAGAGGAAATGGTAAGGAAGGGTACTAATATCCTAAGAGCGCGAGAGCTTGTGAGGGAGGAGAAGGGAAAATTATAGTCTTCGCATTTTGCTTTGAAAGTCACCTTTGGAATTTTCATTCTTTTGTGTGAACTTCAGGGGATCGAAGATAAGAATTAGTTAGTCCCTACAAACATCTGAACACTCAATTTATACATTTATTCTTTAAATATTTCATGCTACTCCTTTATTAGCTTTAAAGTTCTGAGCCAAAATGTACTTTCAGTATTATTATTTTTCCTCTATGCGCATAAGAACGTCTCCACTTTATTAATGCGCCTCTCAGAGGGTCTGTTTATTAAGCACCATTCAGAGGGTTTTATTATTTAACACCATTCAGAGGGTCTGTTTATTTAGCACCATTCAGAAGGTATGATTGTTTTTGCACCATAAAGAGGGTCTGACTATTTAACACCATTCAGAAGGTTTGATTATTTTGCACCATTCAGAGGGTCTGATTATTTAGAACAATTCAGAGGGTCTGATTATTTTGCACCATTCATAGTCTTATTATTTCGCACCATTCAGAGGGTCTGGCTATTTTGTGCTATTCAGAAAGTCTGATTATATTACACATTTCATATGGCTTGATTATTTAACTATCTATTCCGAGCTTTTCATATGAAACATTTCTTGCAGCTTAAAACCGAACATTTCTGACGACCGGAATTAAATTTAAACTTCCCTTTGACAATACGAAACCCATTATGAAAAGATAATGAGAAATAGGAAGTAATGGATGTCTAGGTCTTCTGCGTCGGTGGAAATGATTCCCGAGTCCTTTTCCTTTCCTCCTTTTTGATTGGAAGCATAAAAAAAACCTTTTCCATTTTTATTTTGCACCAGTGGTGTGGAAGGATATGCGACGCTGGTATTGGCAGCCTTACGAAGACGAGAGGCCTCGTTTTCTTTCATTCTGGTATTGGTTATTTGGCCTTAAGTACAGAGCCTTTTCAGTAAATTTTTTTTAACTTAATTACACGCGCGCATGTGCGCTATGTGCTCGCGTGCGTACGTGCGTGTATGTATAATCAATGTATACAAGTGAATGGACAGGGTGGTTACACAAAAATTGAGGTAAAACAGGAGAATAGAAGAAATAGAACTGAATTTCATAATCATTCTAGGGAAAATAAGTTGCTCTAAAATGCTGCATCTCAGGAAAAAGGAAATAGAAGGAGAGATTCTCTCTGATGAGAAAGTAGGACATCGATTTATTGGTTTGAAGATTTGCCGAATTTGAGTGGCAGAAGAGAGACGGAGTTGAATGAAGCGAGAATGTAGAGCTTTTGATAATTAATTTGAGAGCCCTTGTGGAAGTTACACTTGGTAATGTAAAAGAGGAACTAAGAGGCTTATGTATGGGAGGGCACTAGTAAGGTAAGCTTACAAGGCTTAAGGTGCAGAAGTGAATGAGGGCAACGTGTGTCTAGTATGTGTGGATTGAGAAAATTTTGTCGAAGAATGAATGAGATATGTAATTGTTCCATTTTGAAAAAGAAAAGGTAATAGAAACAACAACAATTCGCAGTAGTTTATATTAGAATAAGGAAGATAGTGTTTGAATCAAGAGTTTATGAAGAAACCGGTGAAATTCGCAGTTATTCCTAAAGTTCAGAAATATGAAATAAACTAGTGAGCATGCAAGGTGTTAGATAAACCTTGGCACAGTTGTGTCATGCACTATTCATATAAATGTGGTTTTCGAACACTAAAAGAAGATTAAACGTGAAGTTCATTACAATAAAAAAGCTGCACGTGTCCCAGATATAATTACGTCATTCACAAGGCCTGTTTCACAAAATCGGTAATAAAAATGTATAAATGAAAAGAAGATTTCTATAAAAAAGGATTAAATTTAATAATAGCAGAAGCTATACACATTTTGTACGTGTTGAAATACTTTCACTAATACTTTCGCTTACGAAAAGTAGCTTAGCGCGTTGGTCCTGAAATATCTGATTTAGTTTTTTCTTACCTATACAGTGCTATGCAAGGTAGTGCGAGATTTAATCCAGTCTAAACCCGAAGTTTCACCTGGGCATGGAATGTATCAAAGATCAGGAAGATAAAGTAGAATTTAGGTATCTCGTACTAGTAGGAAATTCAATGTTGTGCTCAAAGTATGGTGCTGAAGTAGTAGCGTGAGGATATTATTAACATAGTGATGGGTTATTCTGGATATTAATCTGAGCTTGAGAGAGAGAGAGAGAGAGAGAGAGAGAGAGAGAGAGGAGAGAGAGAGAGAGAGAGGCGGGGGTTCTGCATATTTTTCTTGATATTATAATTTTCTGTCTTCCTAATGTATCGAAGATGCCCACAAAGGACCACACGCAAATGGAGTGACGAATTCTGCCAATCTAATCTCTGTTGGGAAAAGAAAATCCATTCAGGCTTCCTGATGTTTTTACACAGTTGACACTTCTATCGATTTCCCTTCCTTTGATCTTTATTTATATTTCCTTCTTTGAGTCTGCGCTTCTTTGTTTCGACGTCATGCAAATTTATTTCTAAAGAATTGATTAATAACAAGGAGAAATACTATTTTCACAATAGATAGTTTTGTAAAGGGGCTCCTCTACCTTTGACTTTAGTTAGCTGTCAATTTCTTGAACATCGTAAATCAGACTATCATGATTACATCACTAATATGGAGGCCTTAAAAGCAGACAGTGTGCGGTAACCTTCTGCCTTACATAACTGACACCAGCTTCAGTTTTGAATACATGATGGTCCTTTGTGTCACGTCCAACTCCAAACTATCTTTTTCTCAGCACTATTCATACGTTTAAACATCTGGTTCAGTATTATTTAAAGTACGTGTTTGAAATCGTAAATTTGCTGTTGTACATAGTTCCAAAAGGGACGACGATAAATCACTTGTATAATTAATGAATTTAGGAGGAATTCCTTTGAACTATTTAAAGTTCGCGCCAAATTTCACACCATGAACCGCCTGGGGCTGGAATTTAGTCTGGGAAAGATTCATTCAAAAGAGGAAGCTGTTTAAGAGGAGAATTATTTTTTTCTTCCTCTTTTCTAGGTGTCTGCGCAGAGGTGATTCTAAATAATGAAAGGTAAGGAGTAAATAAATAAAAATAAGTAAAATATATCAATTTTGGCGACGGTAAAGAGCATAAAATCTAATTTAGCTTGACCAGACGAGGACGCAACGATAATTTAAAAAGTCAGTGTTCTGAACAATTAGCTCATTAAAATTTAAAAACCCTTTGCATTTAATCTGGTGCAAGAAGACCTTAATCAATGATCAAACTTTTAAACTTTAAACTTTTGAAATTAAAGCAGCTAAAAATGCGAAAGTGGCCCATTTCAAGATAATAAAACAAGTAAATAATGTGCCGAAGTTCCTTCGGCGGAATTGTCTTTTCTGTACAACGTATAATCAAGGCCACCGAAAATACATCTACCTTTCGGTGGTCTCTGTATAATGCTGTATGAGCCGTGGCTCATGGAACTTTAATCACGGCCCGTTGGTGGCCTGTCCTACATAGTTGCCAAACACAATATCATAGCTAACTATAACGTTAAATACAACTATAACGTTAAATAACTTAAAAAAAATTAACTGGGGATAGAGGGCTGCAATTTGGTATGTTTGATTACTAGAGGGTGGATGATCAACATACCAATTTGCAGCCCTCTAGCCTCGGCAGTTTTCAAGATTTGAGGGTGGACAGAAAAGTGTTGTCAGATATAGTGCGGACGGACAGACAAAGCCATCTTTCACAGAAAACTAATAAAAATGGCTCAATCGTCTTGTATTTTACACTAAGCACCGAGACTTTGGTGGAAGCTACGCAGCTTCACAGTCAGAGAGACTCAGAGATTCCATGAGCCTCAGACCCTGAATGGAGAAAAGCCAGACGCTGTGCTGAACTCTCCAAGAAATCCTATAAAATAACCGGATCCAGCAGCGTCTGGACCGAAACGAAGCAGAAAGCCACCGAAATTTATCACCCCGAGAAAAGTAAAAAGAAAACTTACTCTGGCAAGGAAAGTAGGAGGTAGGAAAAGAAGAGAGAGAGAGAGAGAGAGAGAGAGAGAGAGAGAGAGAGAGAGAGAGAATTATTTCTGCATTCTATTCATTCCCCCATGAAGCAATGGGAAGGAGGAGGAGGAGGAGGAGGAGGAGAGAGAGAGAGAGAGAGAGAGAGAGAGAGAGAGAGAGAGAGATGAGATAAAGCGAGAAAGAAAGCAAGGGGGAGAAAGAGAAAGAGTAGGAGGGGAGATTCAGCTCGTCTTCTGAATCTATTAATTTCCGAATAGCTTCTTTGCTCTCACTTTTCTTCTTACTTTCATAACTTAAT
>NC_087201.1:146073118-146088118 GCF_015104395.2 Macrobrachium nipponense
GGTGGCCAGCGTACCAGAAGAACTCTACAACGTCCTACGAAGAAAAACCAGAATAATAAATCATGTATCATAAGAAGTCAACGACGACGGAAGCAGCAGATTCTTCAAGCAACATAGTATCATCGTTAGTGAGCGACTTCAGAAAACAATAAGAATCTCAACGACGACGAAAGAGCAACAGATTTTTCAAGCAACTTAGTATCATTGTTTAGTGAATAACTTCAAGAAACAAAACCGACGTGTGTTTTTCCTACGACAACGCAAGCTTCGTCTCTCATTAGAATCATTCAAGAAAACATCGTTAGTGAGCGTTTCCGGCACTGCAAGAAAACAAACCGAACGCGTCTGCAGCATCGGATCTTTCAAGGGCTCGAATCATCGAAAACAACGCGCACGGGGAAAACTGAAGCCAAACCAGGTCATCCGCTAAATAGAGAAGGAGGACCAAGGCCGTGTGTCGTTATCGGAACACCGTGACTTCCCACAAACCAAGCTAAGTACAATTTTTTATTCATTTGGAGTAACTTTGAGTGTTTCCTTTGCAGGTCGAATTTCGTTATTCCTGTGGCTGAAGTTACGAGACATTCTTAATCTTACTTTTTTACAGAAATTATCTACATCATTGAGATTTCGCTACTGCGAGTTTTTATCTTTGAGTGTCTGTTTCCAGAAGTTCTACTGAAATATCATAATCATATACTATGTTAATTTTATCATTTTGGGTGATTATTAATCCCTTACGTAACAAATCATATTAAACAGTGAATATGCGTTTACGCAGTGGACGTCTGTATTTATACAGATGCATGGATAGGGTCGTTTAAGCACCGTAGTGATTAGAAAACACACAAAAACAAGTGGAACACCGTACAAATCTAGATAAATTAGAGGTAACACTATTTCGGGTCATGACAATAAATGCTCCTTTGCAAGTCCCGATCGCAGTTTTTAGCCTTGAGTTTTTTGAGTATATAAAATATCGAACCTCAATGACTCAACTCAACTTTAAAATATGGCTGGATTGCAAGGAATAACATGTCTGTAAAAAAAAAAAAAAAACTTTCATCAGGCTAAATGCGCTGACCAGGATCCCTCACTATTTCAAATTTTAGCAAAGAATGAAGTACAAACAGTTAATATTGAATGCAGTAGTGATAACTTGTCTTATTAGTAATCGCTCAGTTCCTAATAGTTCGTCATTCATTGCTTTATACGTAACCAGCAACATAATGCTAAAAACACACAATACGTTGCCGATGGTAATAAAGAGAAGGATCCTAATTATTACAAAAAGAAATAGAAACAGTAGCCCGTTCAGAATCAAACAAGCAAACTCGGTGACTGTGTCACCTAGTCAAGCGGTCAAGGTCAGTTAAATCTGCCGAGTTTCAAAGCAAAGCAAATTCCACACAATAAGCGACTCTAGCAGAGTGGGGAAAAGCGATGTTGGTTCATACATACCGATATCTTTTTGAATTAAAAAGGATTTTTCCTATGAAACACACGACCGTATAAAGTAATCAGAGCAGGTTTTCGTTTTTTTTTAATACGTAAGTTATTATAAGTAGTGGTGGATAAAGCCCGACTGTACGCGCCGTAAATTAGAATATCTTGTTTATTCTTTAGTAGACGTAATATCCTGTATTTACGGACTCACCGTCTGTTGTTCGAACTTCTCTAATGAGAAGTCCGGATAAGCGAGCGCTTACAGATACCTCTATAGTTATAAAAAACGTTGATCTGTATGTAGTGTAATTGTAAGATCCATCTAGGGGTATACAAAATATTATCTTACATCCTGCAAAATAAGGCGTGTTTATCAAAGGAAAATCCTATAAACCTTCAAACATATTAAAATCCGTTTGAACAAAAATGAGACAGTTAATCAAATAATAACTTATATAAAAGAACAAATCATTTGTCTCATAAATCGTAACATTGTTCAAATGACCCAACAGAATTCTCCCACAACCGCAGTCGCACTTTGCACGCAAAATCTCGAGAAGCATGCACCCTCGAATGCCTTAGTGCGTGTAAAAAGACTTTGCTGGGAAATGAAATTTTAATCCTTCCCGACACTCTGAAATATAACGATTTCCGCGAACAAAGCCCTAAAAGTATACATATCGTTATAAATATCGCATTTTTTATTGTTGCTAATTTTTAATCACGCCCAATCAGTCGTGGATGAATCTCTCTGTTAATCTATCTAAAGAAATATCCGTAAAGTCATTCAAGCAGAGGTGATTCAGCAGAATTTTTTTTTTTTTATCTTTTACCTGAATACCAGGAAGTTTCTCCACTGGCGAGTGATCTCTGAAAAAAAAAACGGATGTAATTTAACACAAAACACGGTCTAAGGACAAACATAAAGCTATTTACGTACCTTCGTATAGATTCTCAATGAAATTTCAAAATAGAGATAAATGACGAAGTTGAAAAAAGTTAGTAATAGGAGTCATTAGGAAATCAAATAAGCCCATATAATTTTTCCCTCAAATGTCATGCCATAAAAGATCGGACTTGGCGTATCTGCGTAGATTTCTGACGCTTAAACAAGGAAACGACTCCCGATAGTTTCCAGTGCCATGTACCGACGACATCTTATCTCTGTTAGGTTAGAATAAATTTTTTATTTTCACCAACTTGGACTTACTTAAAGGCTTTTACCTGATACCATTACCCTAAGTGATTGTACCTCATATACCGTTTTCAGCACACTCAGGGGACATTATCAATTTTTACATATGCCTCTGGCTTACGTTGCGCCCCAATTACAATATAGTGTTTGGAGACTTTTAGGGGATAACCTACATGCCTATATGGATGATCTTGTAATCTTTTCTAATACCTTAGAAGTACATTCACATAAAGTAGAGCTAGTGCTACAGAGACAAAGACAAATAATCTCAGAGTAAAATATCTAAATGTGAGTTTTTTAAAACCGAACATGTTTATCTAGGTTTTATGTGTCTGGTCAAGGTCTTAAAAGTAGTCCATGGTAAGGTGTCGGCTATTCATAACTTTCCGGTACTTATTAACGTAAAAGGGGGATACAGCACTTTTGCGCTGTAGTGGGTATTACAATCGTATGCAAATATGTAACTCTTCAATCATGACAGCTCCTTTAACAGATCTTACGAAGAAGAGCGTAGATTTATTATGGTCTGAAAAGCATCAACAGGCGTTCGATATCTTAAAAGCGGAATAATGCAGCTTACCTAACTTAAAAATCCCTGATTTAAGTAAGGAATTTTTTTTTATTGCAACAGACGCCTCAGACCAAGGGGTAAGAGGGATACTACTTCAGTAATATGATAAACAGTTCTTCCCTATAGCTTTTTATTCACGTAAACTAAACCCCTCTGAAAGTAAATATGCAGTAATAGGCAAGGAAGGGCTAGGTATCTTGAATCTTTTAACTAGCTATATTTAAGTTCATAATCTATGGCTATCCTGATAAAGTCTTTACTGAACATGAGTCCTTTACCGAGTTTTTCAAAGGCTTTAATCACAGTCCAAAAGGAACTCGGTGACAAATGATCATTCAGGTCTTTGGAGCCAAGTTAAGATATCTACCTGGGAAAGCAATTATCATAGCTGACGCATTATCCCGCAAATCCCGCACCATACAGCAAAGAACCATTAATTGGACTAAAAGATATAGAAACATCCGTGCCTATTGTTAAAACCGTATCTAAACAAGAAAATTCCTTAACCCAAGAGATCGCGAGCATTGAATATCTGGGTCGGAGCGCAGAACTGTTACAAACTGAACAAAGCAAGAGTCAACAGACATAACCCAAACAATAAACACTTCGAACGGAAACAGAGTCAGCAGCAATAAACACCAAACAATAAACGCTTCGAACAGAAACAGGGTCAGTGGCTAGGCAAAAACAATAAACACTTTTGAGCAGAAAACCTAAAGCAAAAGTATATTTATAGTATGTGTATCAGAATAATGTAATCAAATGTAATATTATATGTAGGTCTGTGACAAGGAAAACCCGAAGAACACAGCAGATGACTAACGACCAGGTAGTAGTAATAATCTTTTTCATACCAATCTTCATAAACTGGTTGCATTCCGTCATCCAGGGTTTCCTACTATGTCACAGAAAGCCAAATCACTATTTTACTGGCCTACAATGCTTACAGATATAAAAAGCACATAACTAATTGTAACACGGGTCATGAAAACAAGGGATACACTAAGACACCTGTCAGTTTAGGGGCCTATCCTGTGCCAAATCAATCCTTGAAAGAATATACTTAGAATTATTAACAGAGTTACGAGTCTGACAGAGGGAATAAACACTTCTTAGTGTTAATAGTTCCTTGACACGTTATATAGAAGTAATAGCACTAAAAACAAACACCGCAATTGAGTGCATTAGGAATATTTATGAGTGCTAAATCAGTAAACATGGAATTCAACACATGATAATCTGACTCGGGTGGTGTAAATCAATAATAATCTCCATAACACGTGGTGTGAATTCCTTTCCATTAAGAAAACCAATAATATATTTTATCACCCAGAGTCAATCGGTTTGGTAGAATAACGGATAATTAAATAGGAAGTGTCAATGTCTTACGAGTTACAACTCGTGATATTGGATCCGAACTGGATTATAGCGGTTCTCGCGGTTTTAAATACCTTTATACATTTATATCTTTGTATCTATAGAATTGATGCCGCAAGTAGCCTTATACGGTACGCCGCTAGAACACTTTACCGCATATTCAAGCACCATTAATTATCAAATATATATAAAAAAAAATATATAAATAAATAAATATAAAAAAATAAATAAATATGGATACAAGTGGAGTCAATATAATACACTCCGTAAGAAGTCGGAAGGGTTACAAATTATAATAAAAAAGGAATCACGATAAAAATCAATAAGCAAAAACGTAACCATAGATAATTAAATATCCAAATATATATGCGTAAAGATTTGAACTCTAACTTAACGCTTTAGTAATGACAAATAAGCTAAAAGTTCAAACACATATCCAAAATCTACTGACATATTGTCTGTCCCGGTGATTTATATCGTAGTCAATGAAAAAAGAAAAAAAAAATTAAATAAATAAATAAATAAATAGACTAATAATAAATAAAATAAATAAAATAAAATAAAAGAGATTTTAAAGTCAGGAAGTCTAGAAGTGAAAATGTTATCTATGAAATAATCCTATATGAATCTTATACAGGGCTAATAATATATATGAATTTGTATGAAAACCTTTTTCATTAGTTTCAATAAGGAATATTTAATTTAACATAATCATGCAGTTTTCCAACATGAAACTAATATATTGTTCAATTTTGGTACTGTTTTTTTTTTTTTTTTTTCAGACATTCTTCTCATGCGGGTGGAGAATTAAAACACTAAAATATCATTTGAAAATACTAAAGTCGTATCTCTTACAGCAAGTAACGTAACTCTTAGCTGGCTGAGAGCAATCTCCTGCCAAGTGACGACGTCATCATTGCCGTATCAGCATTTCTTCCTTTTAACCTCAATAATCTGCTTACACAGGCTTCATCTGTGTGTCGTCTCTGCTTGCAAAAGCAGATTGACTGGAGAAAGGAATGCTTAGTTCATGAACTTCACATGTGGTTCATAGGTCACATGACAGGCCACATAACATATTCTTATCCGTGTGTGTAATGCAATTAGTTAAGGACTTGTAATCATTTTAAAATTAATGAACAATATAAGCAAATAGAATTTCTATAACAACAAAATGAATTATTTTTTTTTCTGAACCTCATAAACATTTGGAAGTATCAAGATATGTATATATGAAATATTTACTTGCAACATTAGCCTATTACAATTCAAGTAAAACATTCATGGGAAAATGTCACATTTTCTTGAAAAACCCAAAGTTTATATAGAAATTAGTTACATAGTGGGTTTTTCGTTGCATCTCCTACCTATTAATAATGTTTTAAAAGTTAACCTCAGAGGATGCGCACGAGAAAATTGAATATGAAACTTTTGTTAGGGCACATAGGATCAGATTTTATCACAACTTAATTTCAGTTAGCATAGAGAAATACAGAATCATGATTAATCTTCTCTTTGACTCTTATGTGCCTGGCAATCTTACAATTAGCTCCGTTTTCCACTTCTTTGTCTAGTAAACTTACTACCAGTAATATCGAATTTTCTTTGAGATTCGTAATGATATCTATTTATTTTTTATAATTATGGATATTTTTACAAGTCATCATAGACTGGATAGGTTCACTCATTGTTAATGCCATGGATAAAAAAGTTTGTACAGCGGACTCTTTTGAATTCCAAAATATCAGCGAATTCATGTGGGTTAAGTCTGGTCTAAATGGCTCTCTCCCCTCCCCTGTATTTGGATGTCGTCTGAATTTACTTTGCCCTTGTGACAAGTATAATTTCACTTGCAGGCTGATTAATGGAACCGGTTACAGTATCCTGCAGTACGAGAGTTTCACATAGCAACTTCAAAAAAATCGTTCGTCGCTGCGGATGACTACAGTCAAGTAACAACCGCCTACAATGTGAAAGGAATTTCATGGACTTCTTCGACCGACACCGTATCTCGTCGTTAATCTCGTTTTAATGCGGAACGCTCCGGCGGCTGTCGGATTCGACTACAAAAAGGGACATACTTCCGACAATTACGACCCGAAGGATATTCAACTCTACTTTGCTGGCGAAGGACTCGTGCTGGGATGATCTATTCATCGCGAACGTAATCGTGTAGCTTAGGATGCAGAGAATAAGTATGAGCGCAAAATGGAACGTTGGACCCGCCCAGGCAAATTTTCCCCTTGTTTTAACCATTGAAAAAGGCCGTTTCATTTGGCTAAAGGTGGTTGTCTGGAACTGTGTAATGGACGAAAAGTTGTTCGAAAGCTAGTTAAAAGTGAAGTAGTATAACCTCGGTCATGTATCCTATATATATAATTGATCATAAATAACAGAGTCGAAATATATCTTTGCGTGTACGCAATAGGAATCTCTTATATAAATGATCATAAATAACAGAATCTAAATATATCTTTGCGTGTACGCAATAGGACTCTATTTAAAGTGCACATATATTAATCATAATTATATGAATCCATATACATATGTATAACAAATCAGGTAGCCTATAATCAATCTGTTACCTTTTTATCTTACCAATATCTGCAGTTATTTATGAGTTAGTATATGAATTAATGAATCAGATATATAACATTTAGCGTAAAAATCAACGAATCAATCAGCATAAACATTAATAATGTTTATCAATTCATATATGAAAATTTTTTATCAGTTAAAATATGATTTTTATCATGTTAATCTTCATTCTATGCAATTATCAGAGTACATTAGTATTTTCTGTAGCATATGTATCTTAATGAGATGAAGTGAAAAACTGTATCATTATATATATCATGTGATCACTATTATTTACCAATATCATTGTTTTCTATTTTATTACTTGAATCAATTCATGTACACCATGAATTTTTATTTACTTTATATATATATATATATATTCACATAGTGTCTGTATCACAGCTCCTGATAAGTCAAATGCAAGTCAAGTTTGAGTAATATTCAGTAGTTGGTTTTGGTAGCTGACCGAGCTAATGTAAGTGTTTACATAATAAAATATGGAATGTTAGTCCTATATATAAAAGAATAAAACTAAAGAGGTCAACCAGATTGCTTGCAGGAATGTGATCAGGACTAGAGACGCTAAAGATGACGTATACAATAAAAGTAGGCTAAGATAACATGTCGTCACCTGTAGTCATTCAATTGTTTATAAACATTAGTCCAAGCTCCCTGCTTGAGACAACTACCGCCTACGTGATCTGTAGCGTGTCTCATTTGATTGTGTGTTCGTATGAAACTATGTCATTGTATGTATGTTCATATGTTTGAACTACTGTCTGTTCCTTCATAACTTGTAACAGAGATGGTAGACAGGCAGAACAGAGTTAGCTATCGTCATTAGAAGACCTGTACCTCTTTACCTAAGCTTTATCATGTAGAGGAATAGGATTAGCCATCATCATTGGCAGAAGCGATCAAGCTATCGTTATTAGAAGACTTGTACAATCATATCTGATCTTCACCATGTAAAACTTCAGAAGAATATATAAATATACTTAGTGTTTTTCTACAAGAACCTCACCGAACCATGAGTTTAACACATCGTCGTAAAGATAATACCGACTTCGTAAGTGATCTACAAAACCCCAGACACTCCATTGAAGATGGAAGTGCAATACCAACCGACTTAGCGTATAGATTATCGCTAGTCTAACATTACCTCATAGGGCGCCTTATCATACAAGGCACAAGCCCTATATATATATGTATATACACACACATATATATTATATATATATATATATATATATATATATATATATATATATATATATATATATATATATATATATATATACATATATATATATATATATATATATATATATATATATATGTATATATATATATATATATATCTATATATATATATATATATATATATATATATATATATATATAGTGAATCTTTGGTAAATCGACAATTGCTACAATTTTCCAAATGCGTAAGAATAACTGAATACTAAACATTCAGAGAGTAACATTAACGTCGATAACTTATATAAAAATGTGATCAAAGTTTTCACAGTAGTTACCTTTATAAACCCTAAAAACCTGAGCTATGTTTGACAGATACGTTACTCATTGGCGAATGATCCAAATGATTCAATTTTCGGTTTCATAATCCACTACTTTAACAGTTTATTGATTCAGTCCAAATTTCTTCAGAAACTGCTACCTACTTATTGTCTCCACAAGGAATTCTTTTGTATCTTTATAAGTATACATCATAACATACATGTATGTATGGCTGTATAAAACAGTGCGGATTCACGCGGAGTTTGTAGTTTTTATTGTTTTCTTTAAAAAAAAGCTATCGAGAAGGTTTTGCTTGTCCGTCCGCACTTTTTCTGTCAGCCCCCAGATCTTAACAACTACCGAGGCTAGAGGGCTGCAAATTATTCTGTTGATCAGCCATCCAGTAATCATCAAACGTAACAAATAGCAACTCTCTAGCCTCAGTAGGTTTCTTATATTGGAGGTTAATATCTAGCCATAATCGCGCGTCTGGTATCGATGTAGGACGGGCCACCACCTGGTCGTGATTAAAGTTTCATAGGCCGCTGCTCATACAGCATTATACCAGGACCACATAAAGATAGATCTAGTTTCGATGGCCTTGATTATACGGTGTACAGAAAACTCGATTGCGTGGAAGAAACTTATTTTACTTTTGCAATTCTTTAAAGCGTCATTCCAGAAATGATATCTGCAAATTACTAATTAGGCAAATCTCTGCTTGGCCCAAACAGGTGCGGAAAGAGTTTTGATAAAATGTGGTTACATTGCTTTTGCCTGACGTGTAACGCAAACCCAGGTCTTCTGGCTATTAAAATGAGCGCCAGAATACGTAAACTGGAATGGTACAGGTATACACGCAAGCACGCACACACAACACACACACACCCATTTTTTGAGAAAAGGAGACAAGCGAAGTTAACAGTGATCTTGAGTACTATTGTTTTTAAAGTATTCTTTGGCTATTATCAACGCTTACACAGCTATCGTCCACTGAGAAATAATTGCATATGATATGTTAATTACTATAATCGTCAAATTCAGGTAGTTACTCTCTTTATGTTAAAAAATAATATATGGTAATATATACAGATAGATGTCTAAGCAAAGTGAGAACTATGGAAATGCGTCCCTTTTTCTTAATCGGCATTATTTTGCGGCTATGCATTTTTTTGTGGAAAAAATCTCGACGAGGAAAAAGCCGTAGCTTTGGTTTATGCGCCACGAAATCACGGAAGTCAGCTGGCAGCCGAGAGGTTGGAAAAGATTGTAGCCTGGTGGAGTTATACTCTCTTCCTCCTCCACTCGATGGGATGTCTGGCCATAAAAAGTTTTCCTCAAGAAAGTTTGCCTTTTCAGTTCCCATTTCTGGACAACAATCCTTTCTTTCACAACCATTGGCACAAACGCACAGGCGTTTGCATGAGAGAGAGAGAGAGAGAGAGAGAGAGAGAGAGAGAGAGAGAGAGAGAGAGAGAGAGAGAGAGAGAGCATGATACTAATAAAAATGATACTAAAATCTAATTTGCATTAAATTTTTCGTAATTCTTTAGCTTGGATTTCCATATGTACCATTGACTGCTGTAAGCTCACCAACATAAAGAGTCGAGAATGAAACCCCAGAGTTTTCGACATTTTTTAAGGAACCCACAGACGTAAAAAAAATTCTTCGTCATTACATTATAGGATGCGATTCAGCTAAATTCAGATGCTGTCCTTTAAGGAGTCTCCTGTAGGTTTCCTTCATCTTACTTAATCTGAAGCTGTTCATGCAAATGATGTTTTCTTTTCACTTCGTTTTCAGGTGTCTTCAGGAGAAACGCTTAAGCGGCAAAGGATTCTTGGAGATAAACAGAGAAAAAAGAATATCCCCCTTTTTCTCTAATATAAACTGAAGAAATACTTATCACTTCACAATCCTCCCAGTGGAACATTTTCCCGGGATTGCAATCTCCCCAATTTTCGCTCTGAACTTTGAAGGTTTTCTAACCGTTTTCGTTGTGATGACTTTCGTCGACTCTAGAGAAGCTATGAAGGTGATGACTTTATCAGCCAAGGTGGAGAGATATGGGGTATTTAGAGAATATGAACCTCTCAGATTGCGAATGTGTTTTCGAGAAGTAACTGGAGTTAGAGAGAGCTCGCGTTTATTATTCATTTTATCATAAGTAAGTTCACCTATTCCCTTTCATTTCGGATAGGTCAGTTCAAGCTTTATTCATGTTATTCTCGCTTAAAGAAAAGGCAGAAATATAGCCATGGTTACTTAATAGAATTAGGGGTATTTTCGAAAACCTCATGGGCCTTAAATGTAATAATGAAGAGTTGAAAATAATGACTAGAAAGGGAGTGTTATATTTAAATCAAAAGAATAACATATCACATGAATAATTACACTAAAAGAAAAACATATCGTATGAACAAGGATTGAATAACATATCTCATTTATCGCCTCAAATATCAGTTCATCTTAGCTTTTTAAATAAGCTTCAGAAATTCATCAGAGCTTATCAAATCATTGATCATTGATTTAATAATGTTTTTAATATTGTGAAATTTAAATGTCCATTTAGTATGATGGCTTTTTATTTTATCAATAGTTGACTAATTAGTTGGAATATCTATTTTTTTTCATTTTATGCTTTCCTGATTTTACTAACACCCCGTGTTGTCAGTTTTAATTCACAACTGTTTTCCACGGTACTAAAGAAACAAAAACTGCCCCAGCCAACAGACGTGTCCGACGTGAGTATAGCACGGTCAACATCCATTAAACACGGCAAACAGAGCCCTATAGGCCAAACAAACCTAAACAATTGGTTTGCAGGAGGGAGAGTAGGAGCGACAATACTATGAATAAACGATGGCAAAAAACGGTTTGCAATATCGTATAAAAAGAAATAGGGAATATAATAAAAGGAAAGACAAACTAGAAGGTAAAAATAGTGTTTCCCTAGAGATAGCCGGAATGTATGGAAAATCTTTGGCAAAAAAGAAAGAAACTAGGAGCCTGTTATCATTAAACAAAATTATTTGAGGTTAATTATTTTCAGTGAAAGAGAGAATTTGTATTTTTGCGCTCTGCTTGCTTTTTTTTATTTAGACAAGCGTAGTTCCGCTTCTATAATTTATTTAGGAAATACCATGACTTTTAATAGGGGTTGATTTTTTAACATATTACGAATTACATAAATTTAAGTTATAATTCATCTTCGAAAACTCGAGTGCTTTGTCTCATTAATACCCGTTAATATAAGTTTAATTTCAGTGGAATGACATACATTAAGACTAATTCTCATGAAATATATCACCAAAGAAGAGGATATGTAGAAATGTTCATATCAGAAATATCTACATGAAGTTCAATGCAATATGAAGCTTATTTTAGCATATAGAAAGGTTTTGGAAATATAAAAATAAGTACAAACGATAAAACGTCCATTCCTTAATATGGCATCTGCACTAGATATTTTCAGTCACACTAGAATGAAAAGTACTTCGACACCGAGCACCAGAAAGAGGTAAACCGACCTTTTAGTTCCTGTCGAAACAAAAACTGAATGTTACATTTTGCGAGGTCTCTCGGACAACATAGCAATTACGAGGAACGGACGTAATAGCCGTTAACGAAATATCCTAATAACGGGACATGATGCAAACCCGAATCAATTAGGCAATTATTATCACTAAGGAAGGGTATTTTTAAATTCAAAGACTGAAAAATGTGAAGGAAGGAAGAACCATTTTCTTGAGAATGCTTCAAGTATATCTGTTATGCATCTAGGAAGGAGGAGGGAGACAAAAAACAAACAACCAAAAAACAAACAAACAAATGAAGAAAAATGCAAATGAAAAATGGTGAAGTATGCAGTGGTAAATGCTAAAAATGTAAAACAGAGTACTGAGGCGTAATATTAAATTTACGAATTTATATGAATATCATCAAAGGAAGCCGCCTAATGATCAATGTGCCTTCACATCTCGCATAAAAAATTCATCATAACACTTCTCCATTTATATTCTGTCTAGATTAAATAACATAAACAATTCATGGTTGATTATAAAAGTAGCATAATTACTGTGAAATGTTTTATTTAGTAGATTTAACAAGAACCTTCCCAGTTTCCCATGTATTTTAATGCTTACACACTTCACTTTCACCTCTCTCTCTCTCTCTCTCCCTATATATGGACAGATATTTACATATTTGTTCCTCTCATCCGTTACTACGAGACCTTTCCTACCGTCTAACGTACCTTACGTGCCATAACCAGCGAACTCATTTATTTCTTGAAAACATACGTCATCATTTCACATACAGTCCTTCTGATAATTGGCACTTCCCCATTCTTCGACGTTTCATTGCTTTCCTTACGTCCACTACTTTCCAAGCTAATCTTCAAAGAAGCTAGATTTTAGATGTTCGGTCTGTGTCTGAGATCATGATTGCTAGGAGTCTAATTAATTATTTACAATTCCTTTCATCCTACCGATCATCCAGTTATAATCTACTTTGTATCCGAGAGTGGCTCTGGACCACATAGGTTTTACCAGTTCGTGGACAAGCTCCAAAAGACAAGTACTATATGTTTTTTATAGGTTCTCATAAATAACTAAAAAAATTAATGAGCCCATTTTTGGCGTGCATCGAGGTTTTAATCGGCGTTTAGCATTTTAATGTTTATTACATTTTGATAACCGTGAGGTATTCTAAAAGGAAAGAAACAACATCCTCTTATGTGAGAACCCACTAAATATGTTGATTTTTTTTTCAATGAATTTAGCAGAGTCCCTGGATAAAAAAAAAGTTATAATGATCTAATGTCTATGTAGCCATATTATTTGCATTGGTGGAGTTTTGCAGTCTGGCAACTACTTCTTCTGGTTTACTTGTGCTTCTCTTGTTACCCAACTGAGTTATTTCAAAACGCAGGTTATGACACAAGACTGCAATCTCGTCAGACAGTCTCTATTAGAATGAATTATTATAATACCCAATCTGCTAATTGACTTTTAACTCTTCATTTACCGCCTTCAGAACAAAGTTTTTCTAAAGTTTTGTTTTTACGTTTCCTCTGAACACTTCAACAAGCTTCGTTGTAATTTCATTTTTCTGACATTTATTTAAAGTGCTTTGTATAATTATATAAACTTATATTTGCAATGGGAAATCATATTACACTTTTGCTTTTACTATTTAAACCATTCAGCAATGCAATTATCTTTCTCACTACTGCACATTCACGGCCTACAGAATTATTCTGATTTTAATGTTTGCCTAATAATAAAATCATTACCTAGATTGGAATTCTATATCAAAACGTCCTCTCACCGGACGTGTTCGGTTGGGTGTCTGTGTATTTTGATTAATATTGGCCATGACTTTTTCGCTGTTATAAAAGCCCCTACATTACTTAATTTCATTGAAGTATCTACATTCCAGATTTTTTCCAGTTGATTCAAGATGTAATTTCTTCTCCTATAAGCTCTTTTAGTTTACTGGTTTATCAATTATCAATAAAAAAAACCGTTACTTTTAACTAAAATCAGTTATTTTTAACAAAATAGTTTTTGTAAAATATACTGGAAATATGCGTCCTCTTCCTGAATGTAATCAGGCAAATTTGAACACGAACTATATCGTCATTTCATAAAGTTCCAGGGAAATGGAAGGGGAAATTGTTTGCTTTATAAAACCTCATTTCAATTTCAAATCCAAAGGATACGACGGGTGAAAAAACATGAAAATATTTTGTGTTCATGTGTACAATATCGGCAGTGAGGTACATTAGGAATAAATGTCTCTACTAATTTTACTAATAAATAATTTCTTCTTTTTTACTTCTATTCATGTAAAACGTAATTGTTAAATATATGATTGTCCATTTGCACATCGTATTATCACTAAAATACATTTTTTATTAATTCACCGAATCTTCCATTCATAGAATTCATTTTGAAATATCGCTTCTTTAATATTCCTTATTCCAGCCCTAATGCTTTGAATATTCTATGCATTTAACGATTTACCGTGTATTTTTTATCCTTTAGTAAAATCAACAATCATGTTCTTTCTCCGGTTTGTTCATATTGTAGTCTCCTCCCACAGAGCTACAGAATTCCTCTTTAGCAAAGGAAAAAAAAAAAAGAAAAAAAAAAAAAAGTTTCATTTTTTATCCTCTTACGTTGCTTTCATATTCTTTCGTCCTTCTGTTATTAATTTCTCTAAATTTCATCGTACATTCCGACCGCTGTTAATAAATCTTTTGTCGCTCCCAAGTCCAATTACCAATTAAGGTAAAAAAAACGC
>NC_087201.1:146093118-146110618 GCF_015104395.2 Macrobrachium nipponense
CCCTCTGGAGAATTTTATGGACATTCTTGAACATCTTTTGTAGCTGTCCTCACATCATAAAATCTTGGATCAGCGCCTGGATCTACTTTAGGATGTGTATCAACAGCAGAGTATATTCAGATTTTCCCTGTTTAGTAGCCCCTTTCACAGCATATCTCTGACGAACTGAAACAGAAAAAACCTGGATCAGATTATCAGCCACGTCCACCGAAATAAAACCTTATTAAATCCTTCTTGGTCAATTATCCGCATTGTCAGCATTATCAATAACCTAAACCCGATAGTTTTAATTTTTATAGAGTAAAAATTATCTAGCCGACGCCATGGCCAATGATTACGAGCCAAGAGTCGAAAAACATTCATTATGTAACCAAGGTAAACACCGTTTTACGAAATGTTGCCCCGCCCATCCGCCAGACAGAGACTTCATTCGCTTTGTTCCATCGGCTCTGAAACCCATAGTAGTCAAGAATGGCTAACAGGATTTGGAATTTTCCCCGTGGTTGCAAAACTGCATTTGTCTTACGACTTATAACTTTATACAGTGAAGAGAAAGCCTGTGGCCATACTTACTATAGCCTGAATAGGTAATTATTCAGTTTATAGTTTAAATCCAATGTATATGGTCTGATTTGTATTTAGCGTAATGTGATTATAATACTTGTAATGTCATTCAGGATTTTGAACATTTCCATTAACTATTCACTATGCCACCAAGAGAGAAAGAAAGAGAGAGATTGTATGTAATCAGCCTTTATATAACTATTTTTTTTTTAAATAAGATTTTTATCCAAAGTAAATACAAGCTTATATGTGCTAAAATCTCCAGCAGACCAACAGACTTTATGAATGGCGGAACGATACATAGATGTGGGTGAATTGCTAGCGTAGCAATACTACTGTAGTAATAGCAGTAATATGCATGATTAAACGATTAGGCCAACTGCTGGGATCCTTGAGGATCATTTAGCATTTCTTACAACTGCTCGAGAAATTAGTTTTTATAGCCAGAAGTTAAATTTTCTAATCCAACAATGCCCATGATAGCCTTCAGTGTTATCCTGAATTATAACGAGGCCAAAGTGGGTGGAGCCTCGTGAAGTCATCATTCTGACGATAATTATTGGTGAAGGTTTAAAGCCAAAATACGGTACCGGCTATTTTCTTTTCTTTCAGTAAATAGGTAGATAGCCAATAAATAAAAATTGCTTGACATTGGATATAGAAGTTATCAAATCAAGCTTGTCTACTATGTTTTTGAAAATTACCAACTATTCCCTACATCTTGTCAATCTGATTGCGACCTATAAAGTAGACTGTAATTTCTTAGGACACTTATTTTGGGAGTTAGACTAATAATCGAAGTGTTTTTGTATTTATTAACATATTTTGTTGGTTTGTTCATTATGACAATTATCAGTGGAGAGGCTTCAGAGTTCATAAAGGTGTACTACTTAGCTTGTATTTAAATTTGTATGTCATTGTTGCCAGAGATCTAGCCTTCGTTACGTATAGCCAATCATCCATCGAGAAAGAGGGAAGAAATGCTGTCATAAGTTACGTAACGAGTGCGTTCGAAACCTTTTCTCTGAGAAAGTTGGCCCGTCTTCAAAAAAAGTCACTTTTACATTATAAGTACCAAGTTTATTCAACCTACGTAATGCAGAATACAGTCAAAATATGTGTAGATATAATGTGTATTCTGAATAAGCATTATATTTATGAAATGCATAGATAAAAAGTTATTGCGAAAAAACCGTGTTACAGAGGCCCTGGATCTCATAGTAAGCTATTAAAAGGACCTATACTGATGCTCTGAATGTAACCAGTAGACGAAATGGGATTTATCCTGAGCGTTTCGTTATACACTTTAAAACTGGTGTATCTGAAGCATTCCTTTTCTCAAGTCCACATACCAACATCAACGTGAAAAAGTAATTCTCCTTGTAAATAAATACTGTCGATATTGAAGTTTTATCACTCAAGGTTTATTACAATCTCATTGATATATAGAGAGAGACAAGTCACTGATTAAGTATAAATGGCAACTTGAACGTGTATACATATACCTCTGAAAATGCAGCTTTGGTGAGAAGTAACAGAGTTTTTTTTAAATTACTCCTTTAGTCTCGTACCCCCTCAGCTTGAATGTAAAAATGAAAGGTACATAGCGTATTGAGAGTGTAATTAAGTATTGATATCCATACAACTCTGAAACTTCATTTATAGAGAAATAACATAAAGGCTCATTTGAAAGAACTTCTTTAGACTCGTATCCCTTCTAATCGAATTAAAATCAGGGGCAAAACTACTCATATATTAAAAGAAAGCCTTTAGTCTCGTAACCCCTTAGCAAGCTTGATATTAAAAAGAATGACGACGGAAAATAACAGCTTTCCCGGAATATGCAAACGATAAAACTGTCCCGTAATTCGACTGTTTTCTTCGAAGAGAACGTTACACGTTCACTAATATAAAACACTGTGCTTGGCTTATCTATTTCATGCGACAACCTGTTATTTTTCCACAACGTCAGTTTCTCTCCAGGACGCTGATGAGGATTCAATGAAAACGCTAAAATAAGTTTTGGTAAAATTCTTGGGGAAATGGGGTTAGGTTTCAGATTCCTGTTACTTACATTTTGGTGGCATTTGCCTGAATTCCCTAACACCAAAATATGGTGTCCTGGATATTCACACGCTATACATTTGATAAAAAATTAACATTATTCAAAACGGAATATCTAGGTATATAATTTGTGATCCTGAATATCTTTTACCTCAATTTTTCTAGTCGCTGGCTGAAAAAGATTGATGGATTTGGGAGGAGAGCAGAAAGACGGAGGTATCCTTCCTTAGTTGTAGATGGACGTATCCTGGAACACACTTTTTGAAGACTCTTAGTGTTCCAAATTGATAAATTTTTTTATCAAGTGAAATAAAAATAATGGAAAAATGCACAATTATTGATTATCAAAATATTAGTTTACCACAAACTTATTATCGGTCGAAGAAACATGAAAGAGAAGAAAGAAAGAAAGAAAGACGTGGGGCACGCATGGCAGTTTTCCCTTCTGCTAAAGATTGACTGAGATTATCCTGACTTAATTAATTATTAGGCCATAAGGCTTTGCAAACGATCTCGTGAATAGTTGAAAGTTAATTAAATCACAGTAAATGGTAATGGGAAAACTTTTAAAACTAGGAAATAAAAATTTAAAAAAATCAACAGATAAATAATCTCTACCTTTCCTGACTCATATGAAGGAGGAACACTGTCTAAAATTTACAATTTATTCTGCAACCGTGAACTTCTGCTTTTACAGGTATATATAACATTTAGGGAACTACCATTATATTTTACCAGCATAATAAGATATCACATATATCTTATTACAAATAATAAAAGCACCAAGAATATGTAACAAAATGGAAAACATGTAACAAATATTTCAGCTACTATGGAGTATTTAAAAGCATGAAAAACTCTCACCATGACGACGGTCCTCAGTCAAAATGTTAAAAATTGTTCAATTTCGAGGCCCAAGTCCAAGTAAGGTTATTGGAGTAAAATTTGGAAATAGCTTCAGAACTTATTTACAAAAAAAGAACCATGAAAATCTAATTTTTATGCCAAAAGGGTATTGCCAACAACTAAACGTTTCATGGCAGACATACTTTCGAGTATAAAAACTTTTTTGTATCCCCAAAGGCATTTCACAAGTATTGAAAGGACATCGTTTTCCCCTCAACATTCATTAAAAGCTTTTGCCAAGTAGGTGTAATTTTGTATCTTTCTCGACGCTTATGTATGCCCGCTATCTGTCTGTATGGTAGCCTGATTACGTGAACCGTGATAAAAGGAACATTCAAGATAACTGGCGAAGATATTGCCAGTGAAAACATTGCGGGAAAAGATCTAATATGCGATAACGATGACGATGATCTAACAGTTACTACGACTCTTTGATTACATATTTCTTAATTTAAAAAAAATGTGCAATCAGTAAAGATATCGAGAAAAACAAAACCAAATTATTATTCTAAGCTACTTTTGAATCTCCGAAAACGCCTCAAGGGAACATATAGTCATATATTTGCCTCGTGAATGTTTTTTTGACGTAAACTTATAACAATTTAAGCTACAGAAATGAGTCGTTATCATATAAATATGCGTTTTTGTATATATTCTACAACTCAGGAAGTTTTGTCATATTTTCTCTGCCGCTTTTTCATTCTTGCTAGATCAGGTCCCTAGGGAAATCGGGAGAGTGGCCCTTCCTTCAAGGAAGTCCAGATGCATTTTTGAATTTGCCAAAGCTGAGAGTGGATGCGTGATTCAAAATATCATATATGTATATATATGTGTGTGTGTATAATTATATGTGTATATATCTTACAAGTTTGTGATGTGTTAGTAAATTACATATCGTGTCTTGCTTGGAGACAGATTGAGCTGTAGAGGCAGCCTTCTTGAATGATGGAATCTGATGCGTATGCATTTTTAATCTGGAGGCTGTCCGTACTGTCGCCAGAGGCAGTTTGGGGTGTGTCGAGTATGTACATTCGTTTGTACGAATGTCACAGGTCTAACCGACCATGGTGCTTGGGGAAAGACACATTCGTTTTGTGATAGGAAAGAAGAAGGTTTAGTAAATGCCAGTTGTCCGGAGAAAACCCCATCATAAAGGTATGGCACATTTTTTAAATGACTTAGAAACAGTTGCCTTTGAAAAGAGAGAAGTGTGAAATGTATCTCCTTACTACATATTGTCTTTGAAAAGAGAGAAGTGTGAAGTGTATCTCTTTACTTAATATCATGTTATGTATTTTTATTACAGATGGGCTCTATTCCAATGAAACAATTGGCATTTTGGGCCTGGGAGTGAATACTTAGCCAGAAGAGTGGAATGATAACTTAATAGTTTTCTTTGTGGGGCAGACATGGGTTTTATCACTATGACTTATTAATCATTTTGTTCTATTTTATGTTCATTTGCTTTGGGTAATAAATAGTATATTTTTGTATTTATGTGAGCTTAATAGCCTAATGACATGTTTGCAGATAGAGTGCGCCCTTTGTCATCAGGTAAGGGTTTTCAGTTTGTGAAGTTTTGTCAATACGGGGTAAGAGTGGTGGCAGCAGTTTAACAAGCTTTTTATATATTTTATAAGCTGTGGGTATGCTAATGAAGAGACTGGTGACTAGTTAGACATATTTTTTTGGTAGGAAAAGGGGTTATAAGCAAGTCACAGGCAACTCGGGGCTCTATTTGCTGATTCAATAGTTTGGTGTGGTGTTGAAAGCGTCGGGTATTTCTCTGCATCTCTGTGTTAGCCATTTGGTGATTCATGAAAACCAGTGTTTTAAAATGTGAACGGAAAAAGTTTAGTTTTTGACATATTAAAGTGTTTCACGAGTATGGTGAACAGGCTACGCATATTTGCGCTACATATATGAATTTGGTTTCCAGTCATATGAAGATGTGAGTGTATTTTCAAGTTTTTTTTTATTGTTTTCTCTTTTTATTTTTTTTTATTTTTTGTTTGTTTGTATTCCTTTTTGTTTGTGGGGAATTTACTCGAAGGGGGTTTTTGTTTTGATGTCTCTTGAAATTCGACGGACATGGTAATGATGTGAGCGAGGGTTTTTGTTGTGAGTCACGCCCTGAGAGAGAGAGAGAGAGAGAGAGAGAGAGAGAGAGAGAGAGAGAGAAAGGGAGGCGAGAGTTTGTGTGTGTGGGTCTGGTTGTCGCTGGGTTGGATCGCTTAGTAAGCGTTTTGCACCTTTTTTCCTTTTTCTATCCACTCCCTATTTTTTTTTTTTTTTTTTTTTTGCTTTCGTGGGATGATATACTGGGCACGGGGCGCGTTTGTTTTTTGTTATCCATTACTGGGGGGAAATTTGTATTAATTTTTCTGGATTGGGTTTTGTGTGTATATAATTACATTGATGTTATTGAGTTTGGGGAATCTTATAGAACAAAAGAGCTTCCAAAAAGAGAGAAAAATGGTGGATACTAAGCGTACCACAACGCTACTACATCACGTAACGAACGTGAGTGCGGGTGTGAGCCAGTTCCGGGAATGGTAGATGGTGTGCTGTCTCTACCAGTGCAAATTTTTATTGAAGGGGTGAATAATTATTTAGCCGGAAAGAATATAACAGATGATATAGAGGCGTTTAGAGAGGCGAAAACTTTGCTAGATTTCAATATAGGCGATCTCTCCCATCGTTGCAGGAGTTTCCAATTTGCAAAATGTCGTACCTGGACTGATTTGCAAGCATTTTTGAAAACAGCTTAGGGCTCAAAGGAACGCGGAGATATGGTGAGGGACCTTCGGGGTCTTTATAAACTACGGAAGGGCACTAATAGCCAAGTAGAACATAGTTCAAAACTTTTTGACTTAGTGGTGGATTGGTAGGAAAATTGAAAACATCTATATGGGTTACATGAAGTAATGTCTCACTTGAGAATGTTCATAAACTGATCTATTTTTCCCTGCTCTTGCACGATGTACTTGATGCAATAGTGAATAGCTTTGATGAAAAGATTGAACCTACTTCAGAAGAAGAATTACTCTATGCCCAAATTGAGAAACATATGTCTAAATGTCCCACTGTAGATAGTACAATTTTTAATGGGACAGGCCCGGGGGATAAGGTGCAAAGAGACAGAATTTTTCTCCTCCCCGTTTGTGTGCAAAAGTTGAATATAACAAAACATCGATCGATCAAAGGCAACAGCAGTTGCGCTGTTTCAACTGCAATAAACCAGGGCATCCAAAGAAATTGTGTAGGGTTAAATATTGTGGAATGTGTAAGAGTACTGATCATTATTGGCTATCTTGTCCGTCTCAGATACGGAGAGATGCGAGGCCTAAAGCTCAAGGTTCTAGTAATTGTAATGTGAGGACTTCCCACGCAGGTCAAACTAGAGGGCAAAGGGCGCGGCAAAATTTTTGGAAGCCCGATCAACAAAAAGGGTACAGGTGATTGGTACGTGCCATTGTGGTCTTGTGGGGGACGCCCCAGAGCCCAGGCCTATAGTTTATGGAACAGTAGGGGATGTGGATATCCGATATTTGTAGACTCGGGTGCGTCTATAAATTTAATGGACTATAATTTGTATCAATCCATGTTTTCCAATTAACCTTTGCAACCCTCAACGGAGACGGTGTGTGATGTGCAAGCCCATAAATTAAATACCCTCAATTGTGTTCAAATACAGTTTACTCTCAGTGACAGAGTACTTACAGAACCATTTTTGGTAATGAAAGGAATTGTGTTGGGCAACAGACTTGCTGGGTCATACTCCGTGTAGGAGACAAGATTTTGATCCATGCGGGTGTTAATGGGATAACAGTCGGGATACCTGGTGTTTTTCAGCCTTATGAGGACGTGATTAGAATGGAGGACATGGAGATTATTGAAAAAGGAGGTGTGCTCTGTGATATTAATGGCGGTGATACGAGTGTTACGGAGAAAGGTAATATTAAAACCCACTTTGGTGATATGGGAAATGATTGCGGGGATTCTATCGGAGTTCACGATGATAACAATTGTGGTGATGTTGATACTAATATTGATGTTGTTTCTGATACTAACAATGCTAGGGATGATACTGAGGGTGGTAATGTGTATGGGGTGGTGGAAAGGGGAGGTACTAACCACAAATACAGAGGTGTTTTATCCGAAGATATTGTGTTACTACCTGGTTCAAACACTATGGTAAAAGTCCAATTGAAGGAAGTGAGAATACCTACAGACATGTGTGTTATTGAAAATAGCGAGAGGCTTAGAGTGGTTATTAGCACGGCATCGGTGAACAGTGTATCCACGGATAAGACCACGTGGTTGGAGTTACTAAACTGCAATGATACAGTTAGGAGATACCAGAAGAATACATATATATTGGATTTCCAAGATTGGAGTCATGATGCTGGTTCAGTGGCTATTGTAGAGGGGAAACCTGAGTTTTCTATGGCAGAAATGCAATCAAGGAAACAGATATTTAGAGAGCTTTAGCTAATGCGGATTATAGTGAACATGTTGAAGCAATAAGCGAGCCCCTGGCAGAATTTGGGGATACGGAAGCCTTACAAGGTGATAAATTGGGGTTGACTAATGTGTTAGAGCACAAGGTAAATTTGGAGAGTGGCACAAAACCTATTTATATTCCTGCATATCGCATACCTTTCAAAATCAGAGAACAGGTAGAGACAGAGGTCAATAGATGGGTGGAAGAAGGAATCATTAGACCTAGCGTGTCTCCTTACAACTTTCCCTTGTTAGCAGTGCCTAAGAAGGATGGTTCTGTCCGTGTATGCGTCGATTTTAGACGTTTAAATGAAAAGATGATCCCTGACTGCTATCCAGTCGCATGCATGACCAGATCTTTTTGTTGAAATCGGGGGACATAATATTTATAGGTTAATTGATTTGGCGCAGGGTTTTTTTCAGGTCCCTCTTAGTGAAAGTAGCGAGGAATATACCGCTTTTTCAGTCCCCAAGGGACACTATGAATTTACGCGAATGCCTTTGGGTTTATCAGGCAGTCCAATGACCTTTACCAGGTTGGTGAACACAGTTTTGCATGGGTTATTGGGCAAAAATGTTTTTGTTTATATGGATGACATCCTGGTCGCAACGGACATGATCGCGCAACACCTGGAAGTGCTTACAGAAGTACTTAGGAGGCTTAGATTAGCGGGGTTGAAAATTAAGCTAGGCAAGTGATCGTTCCTGAAAAAGCAAATTACATATATATGCCATGTCATATCGAAGGAAGGGGTTAGAGTAAATGACGATAAAGTCAAAGCAATAGCGAATTTTTGCACCCCCAAATCAAAGAAAGAGATTAAGTCATTCCTGGGTATCGTCGGTTTCTTCAGGAGGTTTGTGAAAGGGTTCTCTAATATAGCAGCTCCCCTAACAAATGTATTGTGGGAAGACGTTCAATTTCAATGGAAGGAACCCCAGGCGGAGAGTTTTCAAAAGCTCAAGGATGCACTAATGAGTCCCCCTGTTCTGAAGTTTCCACATTTTAGCAAAGTTTTTACATTAGTGACTGATGCAAACCAGGAAGGTATAGGTGCTTGCCTTATGCAAAAGTTTGATGGGAAATTCCATCCCATAGCCTTTTATAGCAGGAAGGTCAGGACAAAGGGCAGCAATGAGAGATCAATGGCTACTATAGATAAAGAAGCCTTTGCAATAGTGTTGAGCTTAGTTCATTTTAAAATGTTACTGATGGGGAATTAAGAGAAGTTCTTACAGACCACAAGCCATTATAAGATCTTTTTAATAAACCCGATTTATCGCCTAAAAGAGCTCGATGGTTTTCAACTATCAGAGATTTTGATGCAAAGCTGAAATATATAGAGGGCAAATTTAACGTAGTTGCTGATGCTTTCAGTAGAAGTTTTCACGACACGGAAGAATTCCAAGTCGCGCAAGTCACTAGCAAGGCTATACTATGGGATATATCTCTCATAGAGCAAAGGCAAGATGAAGACGAGATTATAGCAGATGCAAAAGCGTTTCTTAGAGGGAATTAGTTAGGAAACGTTATAAGTTGCCTTTTTCGGGTTTGGAGTTAGAAGGTAATCTATTGGTTAGGAAAATTATATATAAATTGAGAACCAGTGAAAGTAAAAGAGATACAACACAGATCGTAATTCCAAAAGTCCTAATTCCAGTGGTTTTGGATATAGTTTATTGCAGTTTCAATAGTCCACACTTGGGAATAGAAAAAACGTATGATGAGGTTCGTGCTAAATATATTTGGAAAACCATGGGGAAAAATGTGGAAAATTTTGTAAGGAATTGTACGGTTTGCAACGCATGTAAGCCTGCAAGGATAACTTCATGCAAATTAGGATCGTATCCTATTCCGAGTAGACCTTTTCAGAGAATACATATGGATATCCTGTGGAATTTTTGTGAGTCTAGGTATGCGAATAAGTACTTGTTAGTGATAATAGATGAACTTACAAGGATAGTAGAAATTTTCCCACTTAAGCATAAAATGGCTGAAGAAGTAGCCATAGCGTTTTTTAATGGTATCATTTGCAGATATGGCTCACCCAAAGTTCTATTGACCGACAATGGTAAGAATTTGTGAACAAAACTTTGGAATATTTAGTGGAAGTCATGGGGATACAGAAAGTAACAATTATTCAATACAGACCTGAAGCTAATGGGGTTGTGCGAATGAGCAAACAGGAAAGTGCTCGAGGCTCTCAGGAAAACTGTAGGTGGTAATGATAAGAATTGGGACAGATATATTGATGTTGTTAGGCATAGTATTAACACTATGGTTAGTGATTCCATTAAAATGTCTCCATTTGAAGCTTTGTTTAGTTGTCCAGCACGAGGCACATTTGATTTGCTAACTATACCTCATCATGGGGAGGATACAATCGAGGCATTGGTATCCACAGCGAGAGAGAGACATGCTTGTCTCAGCCGTAATCTCGAATCCACAACCAGAGATATGGTACTGAAGAGTAATAGTAAAACAGCTGATCCCTTAGAGACAAGGTATTTTTAAAACTTAACGTGAGAAATGAATTAAATTACAAATTAGGCCCAAAGTTTGAAGGTCTTTTAAAGTCATTGAAGAGAAAATTGGAAACAGATTTGTAGTCATAGAGGAAAAAACAGGTCGGTCGAGGCTAACACATATCTCAAAATTGAAGAGAATTGGTTGTGGTGATTAATATATTGTCACACAATTGCATTTTTTTTCTTTTTTTTCTTGCAGTCTGTTTTTTAGCAACTTGGTGGCGAAATGCTTTTAAGTTTTTTTTTTCTCCTTTATTTCCTTCTACTGTTCTTTTTCTTATTATGCGCAAATATGCGGCGTTTTGGCGTAAGATTTCGGAGTTAATGTTTTACGTGGGAAGTTGTTGGAAATACGGCAAATTTTTGTTTTAGCTGAGAAACGTGATGATAAACATGTGATAATTCCTGTGTGTATGATATTTTGGGCTGAATTTCTGTGGTTTTACGAGCCGAATAGGTGACATTGGGGTTTTATACAATTGGGGTAATGTCGTGGGGAGTTATGATTTGAGGACAATTTTTTGGGGGGGCAGGGCACCTTGGTGATATCCTGATGATAAGTTTGTGGAATGTGATTATGTGGTGTCAGTATAGAATTTTTGTTTTGGAGAATAAGGGTTTCTGGTGTTGCAAGTCTGACTAGACAAATCTGTAGTGCGGTTCGAAGCACCTGAGGTGTTCACAGGTGGATTTTTGCTGATAACGCTGTGATGAATCCGGTTGCGGATTTTCCCCTTTGGATTTGATTACTTGGAGATTTGCACTATCCTCGTAAATGTTGACTATGGCATTCCACGAAAATGTATCATGTAAGGGAATTGTTTTCTGGTCATTTGTGGTCGATGGGATTGCTGTGGTAGCAAATTCCGAAACGGTACATATTCAGTTTTGGGAATGATATTGAATTATATATGTTTCTTCTTCTCTTATATGAGCTGTGTAATGGGGGAAAGTTCACTTATTATTGTTGCTGTTATTTTTTTTCCTTTTTTTCTTTTTTTTCTTTTCTTACGAGAGATGTCGTAAATGGTGTTAAGCTCTAAATAGCATTTCTATTATAGATAGGAGATATAATTTGTCGGGGTATGTGAGTTAGATAGAAGGGGTGTTCGGAATTATATTTTATGGAGGTTAGTTATATAAACAATAAAAGGGGTTTTTGCTGTTAGACATTATGGGTTCTCTTTTGATAGTGTGTTTGTCAGATATAGGATTATTTGTGAGGATTCAGTGGGTAAAGATTATGTTTTGTTAAGTGAGGAATTTTTAATATTTGACTAGTAGATTGAATATATTAATTAATGACAGATTTGTGGGGTAAAGCAAGATTTTAGTTATTTTATGATCATGTAGACCTTTTAAATACGGACACACAATGACTTTAGAGAATTCCCAAAGTTTACGTGATGGTGGCGATGGAAACGACTTCGTTCTGCAGTACCAGAGGTCGAGTCGAGTCTACACACGGATGGCGATTCTATGGACTGCCTTTGCAACGGATGTGATGTCATCGCTATATCATCTCAGGATAAGTTCTGGGATAAATCAGGAGTCTACAATCTTCAATGAGGCGAATGTGAGTAGCACTTGCATGGAAGTCACAGGATACTTCCTTGACAACGGGGTGGTGACCACGTTTCCTTCAGTAGAAAACGTCGAATCTACAGTTTCATGACGAGGGGGTGTTGGATACACTCGCGAGGGTCGCAGACGCTGAATAATGGCGCGTGCTGAGTTGTTTCGAGTTGGTTTACGTACTCGACCAGCATCTACAACTATTCGTCAAGTTCTGCTTTTCCTAGTGACGAGGATGAGCTTTTCATCAATGAACGTTACACAATTCCAATAATAGTGATCATAAGAGGTGTTATACTGATCACAATTTGGGCGCTAGGAGTTCTTAAACTTCTGTGCTTTCGGCGAGGCACAAGGGCTCCAGCAATGGAGGTGGCCCTAAATCATGTGGCAAATTGATACATTGTGCATTAGTTGCTGATGTAGTGTGCGACATGAGTGTACAAAAGACATAGGTGTGTCATGTGTTAGTGAATTACATATCGTTTCTTTCTTGGAGACAGATTGAGCTGTAGAGGTAGCCTTCTTGAATGAAGGAATCTGATGCGTATGAATTTTTAATCTGGAGGCTGTCCGTACTGTTGCTAGAGGCAGTTTGGGGTGCATCGAGTATGTACATTTGTTTGTACGGATGTCACAGGTCTAACCAACCGAGGCGCTTGGGGAAAGCCACATTCCCTTTGTGATAGGAAAGAAGACGGTTTAGTAAACGCCAGGTGTCAGGAGAAAACCCCATCATAAAGGTATGGTACATATTTTAAATGACTTAGAAACAGTTGCCTTTGAAAAGAGAGATGTATGAAATGTATCTCTTTACTTAATAATACCTTTGAAAAGAGAGAAGTGTGAAGTGTATCTCTTTACTTAATATTATGTTATGTATTTTTATTACAGACGCTCTATTCCATGATATTAGCGACTGGATTCTCTATTCTGACAAATACAATGAAACAATTGACATTTTGGGTCTGGGAGTGAATACTTAGCCAGAGGAGTGGAATGATAACCTAATAGTTTTCTTTGTTGGGCAGACTTGGGTTTTATCACTATGACTTATTAATCATTTTGTTTTATTTTATGTTTCATCTGCTTTGGGTAATAAATAGTATATTTTTGTATTTATGTGAGCTTAATAGCCTAATGAAATGTTTGCAGATAGAGGGCGCCCACTGTCAACAGGTAAGGGTTTTTAGTTTGTGTACTTTTGTCGAAAGGGCGGTAAGATATTTATATTTATTTTATATTGATGGAATATATATATTATATTTATATTAATATATATATATATATATTATATATATATATATATATGTATAATTATATATATATATATATATATCTATGTATAATATATATATAGTATATATATATATATATAGATAATATATATATATATATATATGTATATATATATATATATATATATATATATATATATATATAGTATATATATATATTATATATATATATATTATTTATATATAATATCTATATATATATATATCTTATATATATACATTATATACATATAATTAAATCTTAACCCCCTTTTGACAAAACTACACAAATTGAAAACCCTTACCTGTTGACAGCGGGCGCCCTCTATCTGCAAACATGTCATTAGGCTATTATGCTCACATAAATACAAAAATATACTATTTATTACCCAAAGCAGATGAACATAAAATAGAACAAAATGATTAATAAGTCATAGTGACTTGTAAAACATTTCTTCTCTGAAGTCTTGTTCTACATCGAAATGCCTCGGTCGTCCACTCCTGACGACGACCTGACCAGAATTCAACCAACTCTTGAGTGACTTTTCCTCTCTGATCCTTCGTTGGTTCCTTCTCTTATCTCTCTCTGACGATCTCTGCTGCTGATCTCTCACTGATAATCTGATCTGTGGCTCTTACTGATGACCTCTGCTCCCTCCTACTTCGTCAGTCGTATTTATAAGTCATCCTGGGGGCGGGGCCTACGGCGAACGTCACAGACTCCCGAGATTACTGAAACTTCTTAGAAGAATCTAGACGAGGTATTGCATCAGAAAATGCGGCGTTCCTCACGTCACGTTGGCGCCTGTCAAGTTCCACAACACTCCTGCCGATTCTAGAACCATCATGAGAACAGGTGCCTCCAACACATACGCGAAAGCCTCATTACTGTAGAACTTCTCGAAGATGCGTTTTTCTTTCCTTTATCTTTCTTTGCTATGAAGTGATTACCATTACACGCAATTTTACTAAATATTTCAAACTGACACGTTGTTCAACTTTTAAAGTTAGGTTTTTATGGAACCATTAGAGAAAACACAACCAAACAAAATGGCGACTCACAATCAACTGAACGTCATAGTGTGTTGCTGCTTGTCAGGCAAATTCAGACTTGTCCAAAATCACCACGCATCCAGTTAACACTGTCTTGTTTTTAGGTGGGAACACAGTCTTGTTACTTAATAGACATACCTCATATACATATACTTATACATATACATATATATATACACATATATCTATCTATCCCATACAAACCCTCACACACACACACACACACACACACACACACACACACATATATATATATATATATATATATATATATATATATATATATATATATCTATCAAGTAATCAAAGTCCACAATTATGTAAAATGTGTATTAAAAATCATAAAAGACGGGAGCTTTCGTCTACTTGATCAGTAGACCTCATCAGCCGTACTGATTTTTCTTTTCAAAAATTATATACAAAAAAGTTACGAAGGACAGGCAGGACTCTGGAAACGTCTCCGAGGGAGATAACCACCAAAACAAACTCTCTTAATTATGTTATTCCCTCGTTCAAATGTCTGGCCAAAGACGAGCCGATCGTCGTGGTTGAACTACCTCCTCTGTGTGTTCGGCTGTTCCCTCGTCCAAAACTTCGGCATCGGCACCTGCAATGGGGGTTCTTCCTTCCAATGCCTGGGCAGGAGAAAGAGAGACAACCTGGGCAGTAGGAGTGGTGCAAACAACGTCTGTTCTAATATTTACAGTTTAAGAACCAAATAATTTAAAATGTATCCTCTTGGGTAAATGATTTGTTAAAATCAAACACGTTTAAAATATTAATAAGAGCCCCTTCAACTACTCTGCGTCTACTTGCGTTATTATCTTTGTAAATTACTCTCGCTCCTTCCCAGTCAATTACATGCCCTAACTCTAACGTATGTCTGGCAACTGAACTATATTTCGATCCCAACCTACATGATCGCTTATGTTCCTCTAATCTTATACCTAATCCCCTGCCAGATTCCCCATAATAACCCTTATTGCAATCTTTACACGGTACCACATAAACTCCAACGTCATCTTTCCTTTCTTTTTCATGATTCCTAATCAACTTTGATTTTAACGAGGTATTATACCTAAAAGCTAAATCCAACCTATTTTCCCTATTCTGTTTTAATAAATGTTGCACCCTTTCCAAACTATGATGATAAGGAAGCGGAATACACTGACTACTTTTGAATTCATATTTCCCGGTCGGTGGATTATAAAAGTTTTTTCTAGCCTTCCATATACAGGCATTGGAAGGAAGAACCCCCATTGCAGGTGCCGATGCAGAAGTTTTGGACGAGGGAACAGCCGAACACACAGAGGAGGTAGTTCAACCACGACGATCGGCTCGTCTTTTGGCCAGACATTTGAACGAGGGAATAACATAATTAAGAGAGTTTGTTTTGGTGGTTATCTCCCTCGGAGACGTTTCCAGAGTCCTGCCTGTCCTTCGTAACTTTTTTGTATATAATTTTTGAAAAGAAAAATCAGTACGGCTGATGAGGTCTACTGATCAAGTAGACGAAAGCTCCCGTCTTTTATGTATTTTTAATACACATTTTACATAATTGTGGACTTTGATTACTTGAAGATTTTGTTTCCAGTCACGTTTAATGGTGATTTTTTGAGATATATATATATATATATATATATCTATATATATATATATATTTTATATAGATATTATATATATATATATATATATATATATATATATATATAGTATATATATATATATATATATATATATATGATATATATATATATCTATATATATATATATATATATGTATATATATATATATATATATATATATATATATATATATATAAATATTTATTTTATATATATATATCATATACATATACATATACATATACATATACATATACTATACATATACATATATATATATATATATATATATATATATATATATATATATATATATATATATATATATATATATATATATATATATATATATATATATATATATATATATATATATATATATATATATATATGTGTGTTTGTGTGTGTGTGTGTGTGTGTGTGTGTGTGTGTATATAACACTCTAATATTTATTTAATAGATATTCCTTCCAATATCAGTCCTTTTGACATCTATATCGTTCTGTCATCAAAATTGTACGTCACAGTTTTTCTAGTACATCAAGCGATATTATATCCATAACAAATATACTCAAAGTTCTCTCTGTCACTTTTAGCCACATATTGTAAAACAAAACAAAATTAGTCACATGTTTGTACATTTTGTGTTACATTCCAGCTACGCTATACAGAGCCGCGAACACAGACTATGAAACTATCTTCAACATAATAAAGCTCATTCCGTGGTCAGATCAAGGTGGACGTTCATAGGATGAAATATGCACAAATTTGCTCAGCATAGAGCAAGTAATTGGCTTCGGCCTAAGCTTGGGGAGAGAGAGGAGAGAGAGATGAGAGGCGAGAGAGAGAGAGAGAGAGGAGAGAATATAATACTGCATCCTTTTCAAGACCAGCTCTAATATTTAGCGATATTTCCTCGTTGTACCATGAAACGAAACTTATTGCGCCATTTACTTCCGAGCTCTATGCATTATTTTATATTTTTAATTTATTGCTATTCCAGAGGCAATTTTAGGTAGTTAAACTTCTTTATATATTTTCCACTTATTACTGTATAATTAGCAATAAATTCGATGTAAATAAATAGCCTCTTATGGTCACAAAAGGAGTTCAACATTGCTTGCCAGTACCTCTTTATATATGAGAATTCCTTAGATTTACAATTGAATATGAAACAGGATCTCTCCTTAAAACAGTTTTTCTGCTTAGAAATTACTTTTTCATTTGCATGATCCAAAAATGTCCATATCTTTGTCACCTGGCGACGCTGGCTTGTCACCTATTTTGCTATTAACTCACTAATGCCGTTTTCTAAAAGATAATGTTCATCATCGAAATACATATGTAAATGCAGGCTCCCTTTTCTGTTCATAGTTTAGGCTTAAAACCACACAAAAATGG
>NC_087201.1:146118118-146130618 GCF_015104395.2 Macrobrachium nipponense
CCTTAAACATACAAAATGAAACGTAGCCCTGCAATACATAGTATAATATTATGTATAATTTTACTTACATGTGTAAATAGACATCATTATGATTTACAAAGTTGCCCTTCTATTGTAAAAATTCTAGAGATGTAGTGATGTTACAGTATAAGGCGTTATCAACCTACCAGCAAAAAATGTTTCTTTAGTGCTGATTTGAAAGAATTGATATTAACTATTGTTTTTTATAGCTGTTGGCAGCTTATTCCAAGCTAAAGGACCCTGTAAAGTGAACGATTTTTTACCCAGCTCGGTATTTGTCCTTGGCCCGTAAACGTCGTTGCTATTTCTTTTTGTCCTGTCACTTCTAAATCCAACTAATGTCAGAGGAAAAATCAATGTTGGCAATAAATTATTTAATATTTTATAAACTAATAGACATAGGTCATACTGTATTCTTTGTACTATATTTACCCATTCTAATTTCTTTAAAACTGGGGTTACATGATCGTATTTCTTTGCCTTTCCATCAGTCACTTTTGCCGCAAAGTTTTGGAGTTTTTGTATTCGATGATGTTGTTTAGACGTAGTGCCCCATACCTTCAAACAGTAGTTTATTATGCTTAACGCAAGCGACTGAACAACCATTTTGCGCATTTCATGTATTTTATTCTGTTTATGTAAATTACTGTTCCATTCACTTTCCTACTGACTTCATTGATATGAGCATCAAAACACATATACTACTGATCGAAGTAATAGCATGGCCATTTAAATTTATAACTATATTACCAGGAACTTGAGAAACGTATTGTCTTGAACTAAGGAAAATATACTGAGTTTTTAATTCGTTTACATTTAATCCATTAGTTTGGAAATAATATTCAGCATTTTCTAAGATACTTTCCGCTCTTGAAATTAACATTTGTAATTCTTCTATGGTTCCGGTGATTAGGATTTGACTGTCATCTGCATACTGTATTAAGAGACATTCCTGTAATGAAGTAGACATATCATTGATATAGAGTAAGAAAAGAATTGGTCCTAATATTGATCCTTGTGGGACCCCAAATGGTACTGGCTTAGAGGAAGACACATCGTCTATTCTTACCGATTGATACCGATTTTCCAAATAATTTTTGAACCAAAACGGGTCGATTTTTAGTTTTATACATTTAATAAGTAATATATCATGGCTAACGCTATCAAATGCTTTAGAGAGATCCAACAATATGAGAAGAGAGATCTTTTTTTCGTCTATGTTACTATAAATTATATCTGTGAGCTTCATGAGTGCGATTTCGGTGGATAGATGTGGTCTAAAACCATGTTGGGTTTGTGAAAATAAGTTATTTTCTTCAAGATATTGAATGAGCTGAACTGCAATTATTTTTTCTAATATCTTAGATAAGAATGGTAGAAGTGATATTGGCCGATAATTTTCGACTGCATCTGGGTCACCGTTCTTGAAAAATGGTATTACATGCGATAGTTTCCAGTCGGAGGGGAAGAGACTAGTAACAATGGAGGTGTTTACTATAACGGTTAGGTAAAACCGTATCACGGGTAAGGCATCTCGTATGAGACGGAGAGAGATACCATCAGATCCAAACGCCTTTGAGTCATTCAAATCCCTCACAACCAAGACAACTGTATCTACGTCAACGGGTTGCGGTCTGAAAAGGTTATTCGCGATACCTTGAGGTATAATAGTAGTTATAGTGGGGAGATTATTATTTGCATTGAAGATCTGTTGAGAATTTTCGAAGGCCAGTCGACCTACATTTGCAAAATATTCGTTAAATTCTTCTGCTTTATCTTTCTTATCTTTATAATCGCGGATGCTTACGTTACTATTTGTGGCACGGATAATTTCATGAACAATTTCCCATTTAGTAGACAAATTACTATGACAGTTTTTAAACTTATCTTTAAAATGTTCTGCCTTCTTTGTTTAAATAAGTTTATTAACTCGTTTTTTATGGTTTCTTTAAATATTTCTTAACTCTAAGTTTAATGTATCCCTTTTGACTCTTTCATGCAATTCGTCTCTTGCTTTCATTTGTATTTTAAGGTCATGGCTTATCCAAGGAGCCGGGGGCCGGGTAATTACTTTCGTTACACAAGGGGCACACTCATTTAAACTCTCAAGAAAAACACTAGTAAATATAGAAACTTGAATATTTACATTGTCTGTATTTAAAATTTTATTAAGGTTAGGGGTTCTATTTAACAGGCTATCACAGAACTTATTCTGATTATAGTGTCTTAAACTACGAAATGATCTGGTTACAAACTGCATTTTTGGTTTTGAAATATCTATTTGTAGTGTTACCATCTCGATGGTCAGCGACAGGGCAAGGAACTACTTCAGCTTGGGGAATCAATTCTGATCTGTTTGTGATGATAACATCTAGCAGTGATGAGCTTATGCTTGTAATTCTTGTAAGTTTATTAATAGCCTGGTGTAGGTTTAATTGGCGTACAATTTTACCTAGTTTACTATTAGCAGATAATAAATCATCATTAACATCCCCTAGTATAAAAATTGGCTTTCCACGTAAGGAAACAACTTTAAAAACAGCCTTAATATAGTCGAAAGAAGAGACTAATGCTTTGGGATGGCGGTAAACACACCCTAAAATGAATGATGGGAGCTTTTTATGTTGTACAGTTATCCAGACACTCTCCACTCCTACTACTCTATCAACATCTAGGGTCACTCTATTAACTTTTAAATCATCTCGAACATAGATACAAGTTCCTCCTCCCCTTCCCTGGTCGCAACGATAGATATTAAAATTTGAAATGTTTACAAAATTGTCTCGGATACCCGCATCTAGCCGTGTTTCACTTATACACAAAATGTCTATTTTTCTTTCTTTTACTAACAATTCCACTTCATCGAAATTCGATAATAAGGACTGAGCATTTATGTGTTCTATAGTTAGCAGGTTTCCCACATCCTCTGCGATAGCGATCTTCACTGTACCTTCTGCAGTGCCATCTTCCTAGCCGTTATCCTATGGATCATAGCGAGGGCATAATCGACTTTTATGGCCTAAACCACGGCAGCTACTGCATCTAATTTTGTGGTCGTAATAACATGATCTTTGATTGTGGTTATATTCACCACAGTTATAACATCCGTTGCGGGACTGATAACGTTGATTTTGCATGTAATTTTTGCCATCATCTTTACGATACTTCTTGAATGTTCCATTCCCTCCACGCTGATCTTCCCTGTAGTTAATACCATCCCGAATTGTGGTCTGCCCTGAATTCCATCATTGTCCAGTAATTGATTCCCTGCGTGTATTCATGATACGAGGGCGTGCTTGCTGATGAATAGCATTACGTTCTAATTTTGTTTCTATCCACGTATGTGATCGTTTAACGTCCTTCCAATTATCACAAAGCTTAAAATGCTGACATTTCTTGCTAAGAGACTCGAGTAGTCTAATTGCACTACACCTATTTAAGAAAATTCCAGGGTTTTCATTGGTCTGGTGAAAACACATTCCGTCTGTTTCTCCAGTAGCTAGCTTGAAAGACGACTCACATTTTATTTCTAATATACCATTGCCTAAACACCATTCACTTAGTTGGTTATTATGGTAGTTAATCATGTCCTGATATTCGTCTACACGAAGGTTCGGAAACAGCTGACATCTGTTGATTTCCATATTTTCGTTAACGTTCTTAAGTTCCATAACGAGACTACTTAAGTTATCCAGGATGTTTGATGATGATGTATCATCCAAGACATCGTAGGTACCACACACTAAAATGCATCTTGCGGGTACCCCGTTTAACTCTTCAGATACCCAACTCCGTATTAGGTCTATATTGGCACCTCTTATTGTTTTTATAAAAGTTTTTTCTCCAAGATCGGTTGAGTGTATGTCGCATAAGTTTGTATCACCCAGTAGTAGTGTACCATCTTCCTCCTGTGTTGTGGTTCCTGATGAAGGATTATGTAAAGTTACTCCCCTCTCTGTTTGTATATACTCTTCGATGTTGATTAGACGATCATTCAATCTGTTTGTAGTAACGTTAGCAGACTTCAAAAGTTCATTTAACTCTTCGATTTGTGAAGTTTTCTGGCTCAGATCTTTAAGGGTAGATAATTCCTCTTTTAGTTTTCGAGTAGCCTCGTTTTCAGTCAGTGATGATTGTGATATTCCAGGAGGATGCGTTTCCTCTTCTCTCGTAGGATGAGTTTGTTTACAAGTTTTCACTATAAGGTCGATTTATTTGTCCTTAGATACCCATATTTTGTTTATTCCTAACTTACAGCAATGCTTTTGTAGTTCTGGTTTCGTAGAATTTTCGTTCAAGAAATCCCAAGATGGGCGTTCAAGGCTAGGTGGTGGAGTAGAAGATTCGCTGTCCATCGTTCTTTTCTCTTCTCTTTCTCTCTAGTTTGTGATGACGAGGACTAGAAAAGTGAACGATATGTAAAGAAACAGCCTAATATACTACGTCATAAGGGTTCAGTGCGAATGCGCTAACTTGGAAAATTTTGAACAGGTGTCCTCTTTCCTGTTAGGTACTATTCTATAAACGTAAAATACTCCAATATTGCGCTAGCATATATCACAATGTCAGTGATATCAAAATCACTAGTAGTTTAACTATGATGAGCACCAGAAAATATGTCTTGAACTGCAGTACAGACAGCATGAAACTTGAGCAAAAACAGAGCGTTGGATTTGTGCCTTTCAAGTAAACAGAAAGAGAGAGGAGAGAGAGAGAGAGAGAGAGAGAGAGAGAGAGAGAGAGAGAGAACAGATGTTTATCACTGTCTCGTCAAAATATGTACATAGACTATTAAAACGCTGCTAAAATATAGGCTATCGCCCACGAAGTAACAACCTTCGCCCGACTGGGATGAATCTTTTTATCATTCATGTTCTTCCTCTCCCTCTCTCTTCCGTTCTGACTTTTTCCCCTGCAGCAATTTCGATCGTCATAGCCTTCAATGTTTCTTCTTTGTTCAGCGAGTCTTTCTTTATCTTCTAGTAATCAATTTGCTTTTATCAGTTTTCCCTTTATTTACTCTTTGCTCTGAATCTCCTTCATTGACGTCTTTCTTTTACTCCAGCATTTTTTTCAACATTCATTCAAAGAAAGCAGGTATTGTCTTGATTTCGGCTCTTATTTCTTGCAGTTTATATTGTTTTGTTTCTGAACTTTTATTTTAATTCTTTATAGACTGAAACCTAACATTAATTGAATGAAACCCTTCATTTTCCGATGAAGCTTTTTATTTCTTGATCAGGTCCTGTATAAATAGGTTTCAGTGCATGAAACTGGAATTTACTATTACAATTGATTTGTATGGATTTGAAAGGAGGAGCAAATATTACTTCACTTAGCATGTTAATTATCATGCGGAAAAGAAAATAAATTAGATGTTATTTGATAATTAAAAAAAAGTTATCGCACGAGCAATGCAAACATTAACAACACATTTTTGTCTGTCAAAGAATCCTGATGTTTCCTTCATCTTATGATAGAATTCCTCTTGTCTCAAATTTAGCTATCAAATAAAATTTAGTAACTCCATTATTATAACGTCATCACATCATGATTGAAAATAAATGACACTCTGTTTTTGTACTGTTATGGCATTAAGATGATATTTTTTTCTCGGTGGTTTGGACTTGGACCAAAACGTAAATCCGGCTCAGTTAATGAAAAACGAGCCGCTGTTCCTTATGTGGTTAACTGTTTTTGTATGTCAATGATGGGCTTTTTTTCCGGTTTTTTCTTTTTTTGAGAGAGAGAAGGATTAGGAGAAATTTATTTTACAATGTGTGATAGGCTAGCATTCGATCAAAAACATAGGGATTTTTTTTTATTTATTACAAAAATGTAAACCTTTTCCCCTTGTACGTGTGACATCTGAAAGGTTTTTGGCAAGTCTTCAGGAATGAGGATGCTAGGTCCTGTCTTTTCATTGACAACAGCGGATGTTAGTACCCATTTACAACTGGGTGGACTGGTGTGCTGTAGGCGGGTGCTATCCTTGAACCTATTCAACTCTAGCTGAGGTCTCCACCACTAAACCGCGACGCCAAGCAGGTGTACAATACTAAGCCTCTCGAACCCCACTCTTACCCCAAGTTTATCATAATGAATGTTACTATATTGCAGACTATGTATATTCATGTGCCTGAATCGCCATTATATATGTTTATGAGCCTAGCATTTGTTTCCACTATGTACGCATATATGTAATAGTATACAGCAAATATATATTCATGTACATAATTAAACAAGCGCGTCTAGGATATTTTATTGATGTCATAAAACCTTTTTTCTTGCATTCAAAAGTAACAGTCTTTTTTAAGAAGGTCTCTCTCTCTCTCTCTCTCTCTCTCTCTCTCTCTCTCTCTCTCTCTCTCTCTCTCTCTCTCTCTGTATTAACGGAAAATACCAATACCTCAATAAAATTTCGGACTTGGATATCTAAGGTTCAGTCAAATCATGAAGATTTCCTTTGCCTCAGCATATCAAAGGTTTGGGGAAATTACGTTCGTCTTCCACGAATAGGAATTGACTGGCGTTGACTATGGATGCTCCATAACTTATTCGGTACATTTGCATTTGTATGTAATATTCTCCGTATTATAAGATATTCGTCAAAAATAATCTGTTTGTTCTCTGGTATTCATTTGAGCTTATATGTATAATGGTATCCAGTTTTATCAAGGTGTGCATTAACTTGTAACATGATTTCATCTGTTCCTTGGTTTAGTTTCCCCAATTATTGCCCTGAAAAAAGTAAAGGAGAAGAAGAAGAATAAGACGAAGTAGGAGGAGGAGGAGGAGGAGGAGGAGGAGGAGGAGGGGGAGGAGGAGGAGGAGGAGAGAGAGAGAGAGAGAGAGAGAGAGAGAGAGAGAGAGAGAGAGAGAGAGAGATACAAGCCAGCGCCGGATCTTTTACTGAATCTCTTGACTCAAGCGGACGAATCCTTATTTAATCTTTTTCTTGTAGATGCAGCAACTAGGAAACGAAAGAAATTGGTGGAACGAGCATCATAGAATAAAATTACTCTCTGTAACTTAATGGAATCCTATAGTGATTTGTTCAGATGGAGGCAAGACAAAAACGGAGCTAATGGGACTGCGTGCTGGAAAGGATTCGCAAAGAACTAGGTTTATTTTGCAACAAATAGCTATGGAAATCATTACACAGAATGTGCTTAGATTTAATGTTTATTAAGTCAGCATAGTCAGTAGTATTATTTACACTGTCGGAAATTTTCGTAGGAAGAAAAAGGGAAGAAATAAGGGCTGTGATCACAACATGGCGTTCCAGTACTATTACGACTACCCCCAAAAGAATTGGCACTAACAATAGATTATAATTCCTTTCTTTGTTTTTTCTTTATCTAGATAGACAGGAGTTGAATCTCAAGAAAGATGCAGGGCAAAATTATAGAATTTTTCCCTCGTTCGTCATACAGATTTTTTTTAGGGTTTGCTGTGATATTTAATAAGATCAGTGTCTAAAAAGTACTTTCTGAATGTTTCATTGAATGGGATGGAAGGTTTTTTTATGTATACACTGGAAGTTTTAGAGAAAATTATTTTACTTATTTTACAATGCTCTTTGTGTATAACATCAAAACCTAAAAATATTTTATAATTTTGTATACAAGTTTGTTAAAGTCCTACTTAGCCTATCCAGAGAAAAAGAATCTCTTCAGGAACATTGCGTTATTTTTTCGTTATTTTTTCCTCATAAAAAACTCGGGGACGAAAGCAAAAAATTCCAAGAGCAATATTGAAATTAGGTTAAAATGTCTAATGTTGTCTGTGAGCGCTGCTTTGTGTCTCCTCAAAGAGCAGGTCATTTAATTCCCGGGAAATTTGAATATTTATAAGTTCAGCGAAAAGCCATTAGCGTCCTATGATAATATTCATAATTGTATTCTTGATTTTTAGGAAACACTTAAGAGGGAGATGCGTCCAAAGGGACGTGTTTCCGAGAGGAGAAGCTTCCACAACATATATTTGAAGATTATGTAATTATTATAAGTTGCCTCCTCCTCCTCCTCCCTCGGTGACCTTCGGAACACGATGCTCTGTGTTCAGTATAATGCTACGTTCATTTGTTCAACCGAGTGATAGTGATAGAACATTCAGTTTCTCTCTTCATTTCCCTATCTGTCTTGAAGTAATATATTTTTCTAATCGTAATTCATGTGATTATTATGTAACTGCATTGTATAAGATTATTTTGATATATTTTTATAATTAATCGTTTTAGGGGAAAGCTGCTTAACTCTCGATATGTTTACTAAATGGTATCTTGTAATGAAGAACATGTGTTTTTATTTTTTATTTTTGTGAAATACTATGCATCACTGAAACGAAATAAAACAAATTTCTGTCTATCTCTGGATACATATTCCATCATTTATATATTCAGTATTATCCAGATCTCATCTCTCATCTAGTCTTATTATTTTAGCAAAATCTTAAGCCAAATCTCTTGCTCCAACAATTAGCATAAATCTGTTCCCGTCTTATCTTCTTCCAATCTTGCATTAATTTCATTATGTATGACGTCATCATATTTTCGAACCCAGACAGCTTTGCAATCGCGAGAGAGAAGTAGGAAGAAGATCGCAGACTTGTCATTGTGCATAGAGATAAATATTTTGTTGATTAAGCTAAAAAGGAATGAAAATTTGGTCCTTTAACTACATAACTGCGAGACTACATACTAACGACGTCTTGTCCGCTTATTATTGACTCGGTTTTTCTGCAACGAAATTATTGTAATATCATCAATTACGATTCATTGGAGAGGAAGACAGCTTCTCCTGACCGTGCTACATCATTAACAGGTCATTTGTATTCATCTGTCTGGCATTATAACTAAGTATCGTCCTGTTCCACCCACTTAGAGGCATCACATAAGAGAATATTTAGTCTACTTTCTCTGGAAGCCACGTTTCGCTTACCTACGAGAAGGTTGGCCCAAGATAAATTGTTTCTGCATACTACTGCAGACCTTACAGACCTTACATACCTTACATCCTGTTCGGGTTGCCCCATGTCCCTCAGTTTGAGGCACCTCTAATGTCTACCAGAGTGTTGCTAGTACATCTTCCGGTATATTTTGCATCTTCCAATCTTGGATGGTCTGGGATGCAGTTTAGATATTTGTCGAGCTTATTCTTAAACACATATACGCTCACTCCTGTTATATTCCTCAAATGAGCTAGCAACGCATTGAATAGACGCTGCATTATCGATGCTGGTGCGTAGTGGATTAATGTCCTGTGTGCTTTCCTTATTCTTCCTGGTATAGTTTTGGGCACTATTAATCTACCTCTGCTTGCTCTTTCTGATATTTTTAGCTCCATGATGTTCTCGGCTATTCCTTCTATCTGTTTCCATGCCTGAATTATCATGTAGCGTTCTCTTCTCCTTTCTAGACTATAATTTTAAGGATTGTAATCTTTCCCAGTAGTCAAGGTCCTTAACTTCTTCTATTCTAGCTGTAAAGGACCTTTGTACTCTCTCTATTTGTGCAATATCCTTTTGATAGTGTGGGTACCATATCATATTGCAATATTCAAATGGAGAGAGAGAGAGAGAGAGAGAGAGAGAGAGAGGAGAGGAGGAGAGATAGAGAGAGAGAGGAGGCGAGGACGAGCTGAAGGAGTGATATCAAGGAGGGAAAGTACCCGTGGAAAATGTTCGCCCAGGCCAGATTGTTTTTGCATACTATATAAGGCACAGGTTTCCGAGAGAGAGAGAGAGAGAGAGAGAGAGAGAGAAAGAGAGAGAGAGAGAGAGAACCGGCTCCATCATGTACTAAACCATTTATCACTTATAATTCACGCAGTAGCGCGGACCGGGTATCAAACCACGTTTGCAGAATACATATAATTATATACATATGTCTATATATATATATAGTATATATATATTATTAATATTATAATATAAATATATATATATTATAAATATATATATACCCATTATATATATATATCTATATATAATATATTATATATTATATATATATACATATATATATATATAGATATATATTATATATATAAATACAACTCATATAAATTATATATAATATATATATATATTAATATATGGATGATAATTATATATAATATATTATATATATTATCTATCTATATATATATTCTATATATATATATATAATCTATATATATATTATAGATATATATCTATATTATATTAATATATATTATATAATATGATATATATATATATAATATATATATATATATATATCTATATATATATATAATTTATATTATATGTATATATATAATATATATATATATATTAATATATAATATAATATATATAAGATAGTAATACATATAATATATTATATTAATATATATAATATTATCTATAATATATATATATATATTATGTAGAATATATATTATATAGTTAATATATCTGTAATATGTCTTTATATATATTATATATTATATTAATATATAATATATTATATATATATATATATATATTATAATATATATTAGAGGTGTATTGGATATCCGCATCCGCATCCTCATCCGCAGATTATCCGCATTTTTTAGAAACTCCGCATCCGCATTCACATCCGTATTGACAAGTTTTCAACATCTGCATCCACATCCACATTCTCATTGGCAGCACATGCAACATCGGCATCCGCATCCGCATCCGCAGTTGGAGAATGCGGATATGCGGATGTCACCCCCTACTCAGTGTTCAATAGTCCATAATCCATATACTCATACATTGTAGGTAACTTTAGAGGTCGTTTTTCTAAATTTGGCTTTTTCATTTACTTATTCAGAATACATGATGCACATTACATGATATAATTAACTCAGTTACAGTATACCTGTTTTATAGCATTTTGTTTTAGCAACTTCATCATGTCACTCATAGCAGTTGTTGATCATAAAGGTATTGTGTTTATTTGGAAATCTCTCTCTCTCTCTCTCTCTCTCTCTCTCTCTCTGAAAGCAAAGACTGGCTTTGAGTTTTGTCACTCTTATGCAGTGAGTATGAAATAACCTTTTGCCAAAACAACGACAAACGTTTGTGTACTGCTTGTACTTTTTATGTACTGTTTGTACTTTTTACGTTCATATGGAAGCATACAGCAGATACGCACATAAGTACAGTATCAGTTTTGTTCAACCAGTTCAGCAAATATTATGTATCCATTCTCTTTCTTCAAATTTATGCATCCTGGTAACACATAATTTTGAATTATGTGGCTGAAAGTCGTCTATCACAAGCAAATATATCGAAATTACTTGGACCTACATAAAATCCGCATCCGCATCCGCATCCGCGAGGGTATGGCCATCAAATATCCGCATTTGCATCCGCATCCGCATTTTTCATTTTTTGATATATGTGTCCGCATCCGCATCCACAAATTTTAAAAAGTTGATATCCGCATCCGCATCCGCATCCGCAAATCAAATTTTCAGACATCCGATACACCTCTAATATATATATATATATATATATATATATATATTATATATATATATATATATATATATATATATATATATATATATATATATATATATATATATATAATATATATATATATATATATATATATATATATATATATATATATATATATATATATATATATATATATATATATATATATATATATATATATATATATATATATATATATATATATATATATATATATATATATATATATATATATATATATATATATATATATATATATATATATTTCTGCAAACGTGGTTTGATACCCGATCCGCGCTATTTCGTGAATTATAATTGATAAATGGTTTAGTACATGATGGAGCCGGTTCTCTCTCTCTCTCTCTCTCTCTATCTCTCTCTCTCTCTCGTCTCTCTCTCTCTTCTCTCTCTAAATTTACTTAATTTTCATAAGACAGCAATTACTTTTACAGTTTTGCCAACCTTAGTAGGAACCCCATACACACAAATATACTTATATATATATATATATATATATATATATATATATATATATATATATATATATATATATATATATAAGTATATTTGTGTGTATGGGGTTCCTACTAAGGTTGGCAAAACTGTAAAAGTAATTGCTGTTTTATGAAAATTAATTATATATAGAATTAAAACTGAGAAATCTCCTCTTGACAGAATATAGAATATTAAGCCATATATTCTCGAGGAAACAATTTACGTGTAAATCTAATCTACTTTAATCTAATAATGAACTACGCACTATTACTCAAGACAATATAGGTTTTAATCATGAGAAATTCCAATGTTAAATGCGTTGTTTATTTTCATAAAGATTACTGATTTTGCATCTAATGTATTATGACTGACAGCAACACAAAACATCTGGTTAAGTATATAAATACATCGAATTATTTGTCGAAACCGTAGGACACCCAATTACTCATTTTTCCTTTGCAATTTTTGAATGGAGTCAAGTCTCC
>NC_087201.1:146135618-146138118 GCF_015104395.2 Macrobrachium nipponense
TTCAATGAACTGTCTTATGGAAGAAAATGTAGGCCTAAGAGGGGTTTAAAAAATCAATAAAATGACTTTTTGATACAAATACGATCACGTTATGTTGGCGAAAAGAGCAATCACATAACGGTTTTGCAATTATATTTCAAATACATAGCTAGACTTATATAAGAAAAACGAAGAGAATATATATAAAAATAATGAAAAGGCGTGAAATATCAGAGCCGTTACTGCACTTATTATCTAAAAATACGTAATGAACAATAATTCTATTTCCCATTTACGTTTTGCACTGCGCTCCGAGAGCACCAGAAGTGGTTAGATCTCCGGCAATCTGCTACAGCATTTTTCGAACTGAACTGAACTGAACATAGAATTTAGGCCGAACCCCAAACACTGGGGCCTATGAGGTTATTCAGCGTTGAAATGGAAATTTATAGTAAAAGGTTTGAAAGGTGCAACAGGAGGAAAACCTCGCAGTTACTCTATGATCAATTGTGAGAAGAGGGTGGAAAGCAAAATGGAAGGAGATTAAAGGAGTTACAGTAAAAAGAAACGAAATGGGTTGCAGCTACGGGCCATGGGCACACTGCGAAGAACCTTAAGTAATACCTGCAGTGCACTGCATGTGGTTCACTGACGGCAGTACCTCAATACGGAGGCGGCTTTCTTCGAGAGCGCCAGGTTGGCAGCACTGCTGGGCCAGAGGTTCTTGGCTTTCCTCAGCCTGCACAATCTTCTGAATTTGGGAGAGAAGGAGACGGATAGGCGAAGAAATTTAACGTACCGTGGTCGCACTCACTATTCGTTTAGTAATCTGGATGCAGAGCAAATAGACAGGATATCTGTCGAGGAGGGTAATTCATGAGATAAATTTAATTATTTTTATGGCGTTGCATTTTATGAGGACACAAAAATACCACCAATCCATTTGTGAAATTTAGCGCTACCACTTTATTTCGCCGTAAACATTAGGAAGCAGTTGTTTTCTACAATAGTCTGCCAACGTTTTCAATTCGTTTATCATCTACCATTCAATATACATCCATTATTTTAGAAAATATCTTTGAAGCGAAAACCTGCACCATAAAATCAATCGAAAATCCTATTGGCGTGAAAGATAAAACAGAGAGGGATGTTGTTCTAACCGTTTTACAGATATGATATATAACCTATCTCTTTATATGAAGCCATAACAGAAACAATTTAAATTTTTTTCTTCTTTTTTATATTTTTAGTCTTTTTTTCCAGAGGGATCAAATCTGCGTAGCTTAAAACTATTTACGTTGTATGCAAAACTCAGGTATATTGCTTGGTTGTGACAACCACGCATGCGCAATGGACTCATCAGTATGAACAGGTAGGAAGCCCATAACTATGGCATGAAAGAAGAATTCAAATAAAAGTTGTACTTACTCCATCTTTTATTTATCCTTCTACCTTTTCCTTATTTTGAGAGATTTTTATATTATTGATTGCATTTCTGTTTGCTTACAGTCAAAGATCCATATACATTGACTGCATTTTTAAAATATTTTTTTTCAATTTTTTAATTGTACTTTTTAAACAATTTTAATTTATTTTATCTACTTGAATGTAGTTCAATTATACTTGTATCTATGATTTAATAATGTAACCAAATAGAATTACTGTTATAACATAAACTTCGTCCCTCAACATGTTTCATGAGTTTGTTACATACGTAACATTAATGGCATTTTTTTCCAACTTTTTTTTTATATAAAATTCCAACTCCGGCAATACTTGCCTTTTATGAAGTTATAATTTAATCGGAAGGAATCATTCACAACAAATTTCATGCGTATTTATATTTCACGAATCTCTTGTTTCGTGTATAACATTCATGGCCTTTCTTCATTTTTTTTAATGCCTGTTATAAAAATCCAATTTCAGGTAATTCAGTAATAATGGTCTTTGATGACCTTCCAACTAATCGGAGAGAATTACTGGCATAACAGAATGTTATGCTTCAAAATATAATTCACGAATCTCTTTTTAAATACATAACAATAATTGAATTTTCCGTATATATTTTAAAATTTTTTTTTATCACAATCCACTTGTAAGTAATGAAGCAATAACTGTCTTTTATGACTTTCCAATTCAATCAGAAGGAATTACTGACCCAACGTACAATTCATGCTTAAATATAGTCTCTTGCTGGACTACAATAGATTCGACTTCGTCTCTGTTATACTTTCAGTTACAAGTACTGGTGCATGTTCAAGTTGCAGAGGGGAATGCAAAGTGACGTTTAAAGGAGATTGCACTACACTGAAGTCTGCAACTATCTTTCACTGCACGATCCGAGTGCATTGGCGGAATCCGTGTTGGAGTTGAATTGCTTATCCATGAACACAGATTTATTAGAGAGAGCATGCAACCGTTTTGAAGTTTATGCTATTTGAGGTACTTTACACACACACACACACACACACACACACATATATATATATATATATATATATAAATATATATATATATATAT
>NC_087201.1:146140618-146143118 GCF_015104395.2 Macrobrachium nipponense
AATGATATATTTTCATATATGTACCGAAGGGGAATTTTTTAATTGATAATAATTTCGTCCCCCCATGGGATCGAACCACCGTCCAAGTGGACGGGGACGAAATCAGGACAGGCAGTGACGCTATCTCTGTTGGCTGATTGGATAGCGTCACTGCCTGTCCTGATTTCGGCCCCGTCCACTTGGACAGTGGTTCGATCCCATGGGGGGACGAAATTATTATCAATTAAAAAATTCCCCTTCGGTACATATATGAAAATGTATCATTTGGGAGGTAAAGTGAATTTAGATATTAAAGGACATTTGTAGCTTAAATTGATATATATATATATATATATATATATATATATATATATATATATATATATATATATATATATATATGTGTGTGTGTCTGTGTGTGTCTGTGTGTGTGAGTGTGCGTTTGCGTGTTCCATCAAGCCAAATTATCATACATCTGTAGGCAGTTAAGATAAAGGTATTAAACCCTCCGGAAGAAGTAATCTCTATTACCTTTAAAATCGACTTTTTATTCCTTAAGAATCAATCAGGAAATCTCTCGCCTTTGGGTCTTTTCATTTTGCTTTAATTCACTATTCCCTCAACATTTTACGCTGTTTCATTGCCTTACACTATCGCCCGGGGTGATTGCTCATTCCGACCCTTCGTGACCAATTACTCTGTAGTAACGTCCGTAACAAAGCCCCCAACTCAACAGGTAGTGTGTATATCAAGCGCGTCATAGAAAAAGCACATTTGATTTTCCACTTCAGAGGAGACTGAAATGGGGGGATTATGCGGGATGTTCCAATAATGGGTTCAATCTTGTCTGTTTATTAGTTTGGTAATGATACGGTCGTTAACTTTAATTGCATCGGGTTGTTTAAGAGCTTGCACAAAGAGCAAACAGATAAACAGATAGATGGGGGTCATCGTGATTCTCTCGAGTTTGGTTTGCTTTTCACTTAATTATATGATTATATTACTAATGATTTTTTGGGAGGTTTCATTACCGAAGGAATTTCTTGTTAAAAATTGGAATTTAGTGTTAATAGATAAGCATTACTGAGAGAGCTAGGTTTTATAATATCCCATTACTTCATCAATCTAAGAAGGAATCTTCTCATAACTAATTTAGAATCAATGGCTATTAACCATTTTCTCCAACCACAAAAAAAAAAAAAAAAAAAAAAATGCCATGTAATGGGAGAATTCAGTCGGTGATAAAAGAAAGATTTTTGACATAAGAGAGTGGTTTTATTTTATTTTATTTTTTAAACTACTTCTAGTAGCTGAGGGAATGATGAGTTCATTATAGTAAATTTGGAAAATGGGTGCAGTCAAGTAATTTGATCTATGAAAAGAGTTGTAAGGCAAAGCACTCCGGCACTTTCAGCCTTCCGTTGCTTGAGGCGAAAGGAGGAGGAGGAGGAGGAGGAGGAGGAGGGTAGTGGGTGGGGGAGTTGGAGTTCCTGGACAGCGATATGGAAGAAAAGGAATGGTAACAGAGGTAGAGTATCAAGGTTAAGAAGTGGGAGCAGTTAGGGGCTGATGGGACACTACAAACAAGCTTTAGTAATGCCTACAGAGCACCATATGACTGCAATACCCTTCCTACAGGGAGCGGACAAGTACGTGGCCACCTGAGTTGGAAAAAATCATTTTTATCTCTTTTTATTTAAATAAGGCCAATCAAATTAATTCCTACAGCCATATGACAGAGATGAAGGCACTTTTACAACATACAGATAATGAGCAAGTTTCATGTTAGGAGCTTTTTATCGTGTATTTTGCTGAAGGAAGAAATATGAAAAATCTTTTAAAATATAGTTGTAAGGTTTATCGCGGGACATTATGGGCGGAATTATCATACCTAGACAAATTTATTTAGCTACCTGAATTGCATTTAAGTAAATAACATAGATTTTTTTTCTAGAAATGTATAGCGTGACATTTTACGTACCCAGATTTAGTATGCCTTCAAGATCGAAGTTTATACCAAATGAATGATTAATTTGATGTTGAATGCAGATTAGAAAAGGTGTAAATGATAAAATCCATGTGGGGGCGTGATAAACAGTGACCAACAAAGTTCTACTGATAATTTTAGGAATTTATTGCTCAAAAACGGTCCTCATTGTGAAGCAAGAAACGAAATTTCACGTAATTCGAGAGCAGGTCGAACCGATTCAGTGGGGCCTGATCACCTCCATTAAAGGTTTAATTTCTTTCCGATCTTTTTATTCTAGGCACCTGCCACTGACACACCCGCGCTACTCAACCCTGAAGAAAATTCAGGGAAACGGACCTGGCTGGGACGGATATTCAAGCCCTTGAAAAGGCAGAAAAGAATACGACGGTTCCGTACACTTAAGTCAAATGGTGAGAGTTGTGTTCTTCAAACACAAGATCTTCCTGTATCCGCAGACTAAACAAGTAATAAAAGCGCCAAAGTTTCTTCAGCACAATCGAGTTTCTGTGCAATACTGTATGATACTCTCAG
>NC_087201.1:146148118-146153118 GCF_015104395.2 Macrobrachium nipponense
CTTATCCTGGAAAGGAACACTGAGAACGTTCTTGCTTCTTTACATGTCAGTCCGGAAAAATAAAGGCATCTCCTGTTGCCTAGCCAATTTTTCTAAATGAGATGTTACTTTTTCCTTCATATAAATTATGTTAGATGAAAAATATATTGGTTGGTGCATTTGATTACTAAAGCTGTTGAAATATTACTTCGGGTCAAGTATGTATGTATTTTATTTTTTATAGTTTTTCCACGTTTTTGTGACCATAGGAATAACTTGACAACGGTTTTAGTGATGAAATTATGTCTCCTAAGTTAAACCGCTATTAAATATTAGAAACTAAAATTAAATAAATGGGTAGATAAAGCTATCCGTGAAAGTGATATAGATATTTATAAAATCAATGCTAAGACATATCTTCTTAAGCTCCGTATATCCAATGAGACAGAAGTATGATAAAAACAATGATTCTTGGCTGATACCGTCCATTCTTTTCTATTTGACAATTTCCTTCGTGTTTACCTGTATGCTGAAGGTTCCTGGAAGACAGAAAACATACAGATCAGTCACAATTACTAGAGATTAAAACTTCATTAGGTTTTGGAACATCTTGAAAAGCAGATAAAAGAATACCTCCTTTCCAATATAAAAAAATGCGTAAATTAGTGTTACTCTCAATGCCTAAGTTATGATTCCAAAAAGACTTTCACAGTTTCGCACAGTTTCCTGTATTTGATAGTGATTCATCACGTTCGCAAGTGAAGAAGAACAAGATGTTTCGGAGACTAGTGAACTGTAAACGAACTTTATTCTTTTTATTTTTTTCTTTCATCATTCAGTCTTTATCGGTATATAACACACATACATACTTGACCCGAAGTAATAATTCGCCAGTTTTAGTAATAGAATGCACCAAACAATGTATTTGATATTTTTACTACGGAAGATGCTTATAACTAGAAGCAAATGTTTTTGCCAGATTTTGCGTAATTTTCAAGTATTTATAAATAAACTGCAAGATATAAGGCAAATATAATTATACTAACAGAACGTGAAGTCTTCAAAACATAAATGAATTAACGAACATAGAATATATGAGGAAATTCCGTGACAACGAGGCATTAGCAACAGCAGTCAGCCGACCCTTTCTACGAAAACCTTTCATGAAAATGATCTTATAATTACAGAAACACAAGCGTGAAAAATTACTTTTGCATGACAGCATTAGCTATATGGAATAATAATGGATACTGAAAGCTCCTACGTCAACTCGGTAGTTCAGTTTCCTTCCTTTTAGTCTCAAAGAAAGTTAATTACTGAAATTCATTAACCTTTGGCATGTCTGAGATGAGTCCAATTAAATTAGATACAGAATTTAGGCCAAATGCCAGTAAAAGGTTTGAAAGGTGTAACAGGAGGAAAAGAATCAATTACTGGGGTAGGGTGGAAAGTAAGATGGAAGGAAGAGCATATGAAAGGAGGTTAAGTAAAAGGAACGAAAGGGGTTGCGGCTAGGGGCCCGAAGGCATGCTGTGGAGAAACTTGAGTAATGACTACATTGTACTACTTGAGGTGCACTGACAGCACTACCCCCTACGGAAGAGATGTTTGAGCCTTCTGGGATCTTAATTAAATTATTACTTTTTTCAAACAGGTATAACATAGTATTAAGGTAAAATTTCTTAGTTTCCACACGGCTCAGGGGACAAGTTAGAAAAAATGTCTAGACGGAAAATCTATATCCTACACAGAGTAGTATTAGGCCAACAAAACATTAAAGTAATTTCTAAGAAAATTTCTTATTCTAACTAAATTCGGTATATTCCCAAATTCATAGAAAAAGAGGTTGGACAGCTAAATTTAACAAGTAATGGGCAGAAATCATAGCAGGTGATGATCGAAGAAACGATGCAAAGTACGTTTAGTGTAAACTTAAATCTTAGTAGGACAAATTGTCTTAGAAATCGTAATCCACAAACCTTAATAGAAAGAATTATTTGAATAAATGTAAAACATTTAGTGAAGTCATTAAACTTGACGGGAGTCCCTACACACATTCTAAAATGGTGTTATATAGTATATACAATTTTATCAATGAAGACTGAGAGAGAGAGAGAGAGAGAGAGAGAGAGAGAGAGAGAGAGAGAGAGAGAGAGAGAGAGAGAGGATAAAAGTTTTATATCTGAATCCACGAAAAGAGAGTAAAAAAAGGCAGAACTTTTTGCGAAAGACCTTGACTTCCGGAAGTTTAATTGAAGGCGAGGCAGAAAAAAGAAGTGGAGAGAGAGAGAGAGAGAGAGAGAGAGAGAGAGAGAGAGAGAGAGAATCCAGACTGATCTTGATCATAAGTTAGCGTTTATAAATTCTATTGATAACACTACCAGTTCATGGTATGAAGCCCAACTCAAAGGGAACGATCGAAACATAAATTGGAAAGTGAAGAAACAGAATGGTTATCGTGAAAATCTAAATATCTATCAAATTTCGATAAACGCTCTTGCATTGTCTGCATGACAGGGACAAAAGATTAAATCAATGTTATGAATTTCGCGAAAAACTAATCACTCGTCATATTTTCAATGCAAAGATTACGTAGGAAACAGTTAAGCCTTCTGTACGTTCATTTAGATTATAATTTAATTTTGCCTATTGGCTATCATACTCAAAAAACCCAGACATCAAAAAAGAAAAAAAATATATAGCAACCACTCTATCAAAAACTTTGGATCTTCCTTCTATAAAAACAGCCTGACTATGTTGCACAAAATAACATTAAAATCTAATCCACTTGCACTTAGGATTTGTCTTACAAAGGCAGCATAATAGCTCAGGCTTATTTGCACTCTCTGTCAGGAAATCTTTGCAAAAGTAGGTACATACAGGAAAAAACACAAGCGCAGACTTGCACTCACATACAAATAAAACTGACATATGTCTTTCTATGTGTAAAACTATTTTTACTTAATGTGCTTAGAGCTAAAATTATACATAATTATGAATAAATCCCCCATGCACTTTTATAATGTTTTCTCACAAATTGTCAGTTTTCCTTAAAAAGATAAAAAAAGCACTATTGTTTTCATCCTCCAGCCGGCAGATTTTTTATGAACTCCTGTACCTCCATTCTCACCCCATCATCTCAGTGAGGAACCCGCGTAGAAGACTCATCAGTGCCTAGTAAATTTTTTGTCATCTACTTTCAGCCTTAGCTGCTCCCTCGCTGCCTAGATGATAAGGTCGTTTTTCTCGCCTACTCAGCCATTTTAATGCATTATCTCGTCTTGCTGAAGAAAACCGCAAACTTCCCAGTCTTTTCGGAAAATTATATATATATTTCTTGCATGCTTCGTCTCTCCATCTCCCTTAATATCTGATATTTTCAAATGTTTTCATTTTTACATTTTCACTAAACTCATGGCTTCTTGATGCCACATATACTTTTAAAACCTTAATTTCAAGTGATCCAACCCTGTTTTTGTTATTTACTCTGGAATCTACCTTCCATTTCAATAAATGGGAGAGCCTCGAGTTCTGCAATCCTCCTAATGTTCTTTCTTCGCCAGATACTTTTCTTCTATACTAAAATAATTATCAGAATTTTCACTACCCTTGAAGCCTCTCATTTTAAGAGTTTTTTTCAGGACTCACAGACAAAATGAATGGAAAGAGGAACTGATAATAATTCGCAAAGTATTCATTAATATAGTAATGGCTATCTAATCACGTTATGAAATAATATTCTTCCCAGCAGCTAAACAATTGCACTTCTACCCTTTCCATGCAGTAATGCATTATTAAAGTTTAGAGAACTTCTGATAAAGAAAATAGATTTTAATGATATAGTTGGTCATAAATGCAGGAAATATATTAGATTCTTCCATCGACTGTGAATGACCAAACAAGCTCAATCTGCCCTCCAACACCACTTAAGTTTTACTGGTCTTTTTATGCCGCTTTAGTTCGTCTGTCTGTTTCCTTCTGACATTTCTTTTATCTTTCTCGAATTAGTAGTATTTTTTTTAATAGAGTAAAGCAAGCAGACTCCAGTCAAAAAAAGATAGCTTTGAAATTAGACGTCAAGGAAGATGAAGCGGCCTTCGAGCTTTCTCGGTCTTGAAGGTGAAGAATTGCGAACGGCGATGGATCAAAGAAGAAAAATAGAAGGGAAGAAAAATTATGACGGAACTGCACAAGAACGAAAAATAGTTCAGCCACAGTTGACACAAACTCGCATTAGACATCTGATGCTGTTCACTTGCGGAATGAACCGTTCATTGCTGGTGTTGGCGTCATTAATTTTGAGAATTTCTTGCAACAATGCCTCTTGGTTTTCTGAAGAAATTTTCAGTCGTATAAGTGTCGGTATAGGTGCTTATAACCATGTATGTGCATATATATATATATATATATATATATATATATATATATATATATATATATATATATGTGTGTGTGTGTGTGTGTGTGTGTGTGTGTGTGTGTGTGTGTGTGTGTGTGTAAAAGACACTGGACAAAATTTGTAATAAGTGGAAATCAGGTCGATAACGAGTGACGTGGAGAAGATTGGAATGCGAGAAACAGGAAAGTGTCAATTGTTTATAGAAGCTTACAAACATTGGAACAGACTAGACAAGCTTACGCATCATTATATTACCGGCCGCATTGGTGAGATTGCGAGCGCGCAAATGACCTGGTTAGTTCGGAATCATATCATGATTGTGACGTCAGTGCGTTAAATAGGACTTGTACATGGGAAATGGAAACGCACAGAAGAGACTAGCATGCGTGCATTCGTGTGTTCAGTAGCGTGAGTAAGTTCATACATCCATAGAACAGATGAATGAGATACAATCTCTAGTATGGGAATTAATGGGCCAATTAGGCGACAAACTGTCGTAGTGGTCACATTTATTTCAGAGGCGTTTTAAAGGGAACTATTAAAGAACTTTAAAATTTCATTGTCTGATAATTGTGGTCTCTTTACTTCAGATGGATTCTGTTGTTGCTACTTACAAATGAAT
>NC_087201.1:146160618-146163118 GCF_015104395.2 Macrobrachium nipponense
TAATAGTAAATTGTATAGTTAATATATTTAATAGTAAATTGTATAGTTAATACATTCTCCGTAAAAAATAAAAGGCACATTTTAAGATATTATACTTTTTGTCAAGACTGCGCTTGATGACAGTTAACAGGACAAAATACAATTTCTTCCCCTAGGGATGATTATGTTGGGGTAAGATGTACGGATATCACTAACGCTACCATTAAAGAATTGGGAATACACAAAGCCTATGCCGTTTAGAATCTTAATACAATTTGCAAAGCTAATGACAATTAGTGGCTTTGAATAGGCTTGCAGATTTACCACTTTTTCCTAAATTACTTGGACGACAAACTGACATAAAAAGCTTTGTGTTTTATCCACTGCTTGTTCACCATTAGATAAAATATTAATATATCTAAATTCACATTCGTGGACATTAACAGGGTCCATTAGCGCTCTCTTTACAGGCGTAGTGGTTCTATCTATCGGTTTTGATGAAACATTAAAGGAGAAGGTTTCCTCAATATTTCTATTTTCTATATTTAATTCCCGAGGAACAGCAGTTGGACGTCTTTCATAGGAACGTTCTTTCAAGTACTTGCAACTATTCACCTGATGTCAAAAGAATTACATATCTATTGGAGATAATATGAACAATTTGAAAATTATATACTGGCATTATCTTTTCGCATTTTACAATTTTTTTTAATAACAAAAAAATATAGCAATCAACTCTTAACGAATGACTTAAAATCTGTTTATATTAAATGATTTCAAGTTGAAGATTATATAATTATCTACCGCAAAGGACTCGTATACGATTTTCTGTTATTAGTGATTGATTCATGATTCAGAACCAATCACTGCTAGCAGAAAATCATATCCATTTGTCACAGATAATCGATGATCTTTATATTTTCTTTTTTTATATCTTTTTTATTGAACTATATTAAAAACTCATTATCCAGCAGTAATCGAAAGAGTCTATTCTTCCAAATTTTCATGTCACTAATTGTAATGAAGAATGACAGAACCATCAGTCGAATGTAATTATCGTTGGTAAAATGCTCAGTGTAGCTGGAGAATTAGTTCTCACCCGAGTAGCGTATTGCCAATGAAAGCTATGTTGGGAAATGTAACATTATTAGAACGCATTGTTGAAAAAATTAACAATGTTGTGATTAAATTGTTATAAACTAAAAATCCTCAATTATATTAATAAACTGTATTGTTCGCAAAAGTTAAAAAAAATGAAATGTTTCGAATACCTGAAAGGTATTTTCCACCCAATTTTTTTCTTTTTTTTAGTTTTAGTTTTCTGCAAAAAAAAAAAAAAAAAAAAAAAACTCTTGAGTTGACTTTGTTTGGTCGCCCCATCTTTTTTCTGTCCGCCGTCATATCTTAAAAACCACTGATACTAGAGGGGTGCAAATTGGTATGTTGATCATCCACCTTCTAATTATGTGGATATAATATGACATCTGTTGCATAATATTTCTAAATATGAAAAATGTCACAGCGTATGGAACTAAAATTCATAAGTAGCTGTGTTACAGACTTGCCAATCACTACCACGGTAAAGGCGGATGGATATCGAGTCTATGGATGAAAAATAAAAACAGAATTCCACAGACAAATGTCGTGCAGAGTCGATATCAGTTAATACCTCCCTTGATGGATCAATGGTAAACACGTTACTATCAATAATCATCATTCCTACTTGTATACATGTAATTCGCGGGCTAGAGTGAATTGGGTATTTAAAGACATTTGTAACTTAATATAAAAATAGCATGGTGTATGTGACAATTTATGTATATGTATTATATATATATATATATATATATATATATATATATATATATATATGTATATATATATATATATATATATATATATATATATATATATATATATATATATATATATATATATATATATATATATATATATATATCACGTATATATATTTATATTTATATATATGTATAGTACTGGTAATCTTCTTAGGCACGAAGATATAGTAATTCAGTTGTATTCCACATAGGAAAATGAAAAAAGGTATATCTCAGAAAATGCCCAACAGTTTCGTCCTCCAATGGACCTCTTCTTGGAGCGTTTATTAAGGAAAGAGATAAAGTTTACAGTGCATGCGGCCAAGAAAGGCCTAAAATGTTTTTAAACATACAGTTACCAAAAACTAGCAGTTTGAGCTACAAACTATTCAGCAGTAAAATAACAATAAAAACTAGAATAGCAGTTGAGCAAATGAAAATACCAAAATATCTAACGAGGTAATACATCCATTTGAAACAGCATAACATACAGTACATATTAACAAGCCTATACTATATGATAGTTAATGGATAACATTATCCAATTTGTACTGACGTTTCATGACATGTAAGATAAAAGGATCTAATTTATACAAACCAGACGATAAATTAAAATTTTTTCCTTTGCTGTGAACAATGCAAGCTGTCTCTATCAAATTTCTTTCAATAAAACCTGTGCTCTT
>NC_087201.1:146168118-146170618 GCF_015104395.2 Macrobrachium nipponense
TAGCTAAAGTAGTGAATGTATGAAAGTGAGAACGTTGGTTTTCTGTATATGGTGAATTTGTATTCTGTCGTATCTCTGATTATTAAAACATCAAAGAAAGGAATTTTGTGTCTGTTTTCCCTATTCACTTTAAATTTGATGCTGGGCACTAATGTGTTTAATTTCGCGAGGAATTCATTAAAATTGCCCCACCTATTATCATCCCAAAATGTTAGGATCATCATCCGCTATCTCATCCACAGCATGTTTTTGGGTTTTATTGCATTTATTACTGTAGTTTCAAAGTATTCCAGGTACAGATTGGCTAGAAGGACTTAAAGGACTACCCATATACTCCCGAATTTTTTGCTGTAGAATGATTCCCCGAATGAAAAATACGTTATTTAGATGCACATAATTCAACTAGCTTTATTATTTTGTCAAGCGCCAAAGGGAAATGATCTGAATAGGGGATAATTTTACCCTTAAAAACTGAAGAACGTCCTGTACTGGTACTAGTGAACAGGGAATCTACGTCAAGGCTTAAAAGTTTTATGTTGTGAAGTGGTATATGCTTCTCTGAATTTGTGACAAAATCTTCCGAATGTTTAATGTGACTGGGAGAAAAGGTGCCTAAAAAAAAAGGGGAAAAGGAGGCGGCCAGCTAACCATTTAGAAATTTTGTAATTGAAAGCTCCGGCACATGAAACGATGGGTCTGAATGGAAGATTGTCTTTGTGAGTTTTGGGAAGGCCATAAAAATAGGGTAATTTAGGATTAATTACTTTAAATTTCTCTAATAGTTCAATACTCTTTTGTCTTTGCCAATTAATCTTACTTTCCGAAAAAATTCTGTGGGAACGTTTTTGGAGGGGATTTTTCGTCAGTTTTTCGTATGTGTTTGTGTCGCTAAGGAGCTGGTTGATTTTGTCAAGGTAGAAGTCTTTGTCCATTATTACGATTTTGCCGTCTTTGTCGGATCTACTTATTATAACATCTAACTTTTTTAGCGAGTGGATGGCTATCATGAATCTGCGAGGAACAGGATATTTCTTATGTAAATCAGTTAAAGCATTTAGTAACACTCCTTTTAAACATATCTCTTCACGGTTGTAGTTTTGTCAGATATGAATTTATCAAAAGCCACTATGAAGTCTAGGTTGTTTTTGCGGTCTGGCATAAGGGCGAAGATAAGCCTAAATTTAAAACTAAATGTTGATTTACAGTAAGGGGGTGTTGGATAAGTTTAAAACTTTGTCTTGTTGCTCAAGATTATTCCCACGCACTAGTTGTCTATTAGGGTTATTTAACTTGCGTAGAAGTCTGTGGTTGGAATGAGTCACGCTATTATAGGCAGCAATGTCGGAACAGAATTGAAATCAGATACCTGTATATGTGGTCCGTAGTGAGGAGGCGAAGATTAGACTGGGTTTCATATATCACTCTGCGTAGTATGAAGATGTCGTTTTTCGTATCGGTGATTCCTTTTCCTCCCAGGAAAATCTTGTGTGAGAGAGGGAAGGGGTCCGATTGCAGAGTCCATCTCCCGAATCCGTACATTTTGGTAGTACTTGCTCTTTGAGGCATTCTTCTAAAAAGTGTTTTTGGTTTTTCAGCCGGTGTAGTCTGATCAGTTCTTTCTCAAACTTGCGAAAGATTGGCTTGACTTCTGGAAGTGAGTGAAGAATCCTGGAAAGGCGGTTGAATTCCATAATGGGCTGAAAATGACTGGTAACAATGTTCTGTAACAACAGAATTCATCTAATAAAATGGAGCCATAAAAACACCAAAATATAGAGAAAAAAGTACTATATTTCAGAGACTGCTGTCTCCCTCTTCAGGTAGATGAATGAGAAAAGTTTACAGAAAAGGTGGTATTTATACCAAGAGGTCCATCCACAAACAAGCCAATTTAAGTCACCCCCGCCTGATAACTTCCTTTAATCTTCTTAAGGGTTGGTTGAATGAAGAGGTTGTCGATCGTGTCCGAAATCCATGCTCCTTTTGAGATGTTCATTACCTGCCTCTCTTTTACACCGGCTGAAAAACCAAAAAACACTTTTTAGAAGAATGCCTCAAAGAGCAAGTACTACCAAAAAATGTACGGATTCGGGAGATGGACTCTGCAATCGGACCCCTTCCCTCTCTCTACACAAGATTTTCCTGGAGGAAAGAATCACCGATACGAAAAACGACATCTTCATACTACGCAGAGTGATATATGGAACCCAGTCTAATCTTCGCCTCCTCACTACGGACCACATATACGGTATCTGATTTCATTCTGTTCCGACATTGCTGCCTATAATAGCGTGACTCATTCCAACAGACTTCTACGCAAGTTAAATAACCTAATAGACAATAGTGCGTGGAATAATCTTGAGCAACAAGACAAAGTTTTAAACTTATCCAACACCCCCCTTACTGTAAATCAACATTTAGTTTTTTTAAATTAGGCTTATCCTTCGCCCTTATGCCAGACCGCAAAAACAACCTAGACTTCATAGTGGCTTTTGATAAA
>NC_087201.1:146175618-146200618 GCF_015104395.2 Macrobrachium nipponense
ACGACTGACCAGCCCCAATGTTGCTTAACCAGTCCATTGCCGACCTAACCCACTCTTCCACGGCGCCACTAACACATGGGCAGTGCCAGTAATCAGATACAGCACATGAATAGTGGAATGGCCGAAGGCAGAACTCCGCAGCATAGATCAGAAAACTAGGAAACATAAGACAATACACAAATACGGACAGTCTATACATAACACGAAAGGAACGAGAGAGAGGACTACTAAATATAGAGGATTGCGTCAACATCGAGAACAGAGCACTGGGGCAATATCTGAAAACCAGTGAAGACGAGTGGCTAAAGAGTGCATGGGAAGGACTGATAAAAGTAGACGAAGACCCAGAAATATACAGACAGGAGAATGGCCAACAGAACAGAGGAATGGCACAACAACCCAATGCACGGACAATACATGAGACAGACTAAAGAACTGGCCAGCGATCACACATGGCAATGGTTACAGAGGGGAGAGCTCAAGAAGGAAACTGAAGGAATGATAACAGCGGCACAAGATCAGGCCCTAAGAACCAGATATGTTCAAAGAACGAGTAGATGGAAATACATCTCTCCCTATGTAGGAAGTGCAATACGAAAAATGAAACCATAAACCACATAGCAAGCGAATGCCCGGCACTTGCACAAAACCAGTACAAAAAGAGGCATGATTCAGTTGCAAAAGCCCTCCACTGGAGCCTGTGCAAGAAACACCAGCTACCTTGCAGTAATAAGTGGTACGAGCAACAACCTGAAGGAGTGATAGAAAGCGATCAGGCAAAGATCCTCTGGGACTATGGTATCAGAACAGATAAGATGATACGTGCAAATAGACCAGACGTGACGTTGATTGACAAAATCAAGAAGAAAGTATCACTCATTGATGTCGCAATACCATGGGACACCAGAGTATGAAGGAAAGAAAGAGAGGGAAAAAATGAAGATGAATATCAAGACCTGAAAGAAAAATAGAAATAAGAAGGCTATGGGATATGCCAGTGGAAATTGTACCCATAATCATAGGAACACTAGGCACGATCCCAAGATCCCTGAAAAGGAATCTGGAAAAACTAGAGGCTGATGTAGCTCCCGGACTCATGCAGAAGAGTGTGATCCTAGAAAGGGCGCATATAGTGAGTAAAGTGATGGACTCCTAAGGAGGCAGGATGGAACCTGGAACCCCACACTATAAATACCACCCAGTCGAATTGGAGGACTGTGATAAAAAAAATAATAATAACAATAATAATAATAATAATAATAATAATATTATTATTATTATTATTATTATTATTATTATTATTATTATTATTATTATTATTATTATTATTATTATTAATGGTGTATCAGTCCTATATCTTCACTATTTTATAAACATTATTTCAATGCAATAAGATACGTACACACGTTAGTTACGGAATCATAAATTGGTATACAAATGTGTTCTTAGCATCAAATCCAAGAATTCTCATATCTTTGGATATAATACAAATAAACCTGCCTCCTTTGGAAGTGGGAACTGCTGAGTGTCGTGTTTATCCAACGATAAAAAAGAATTAAACAGAGAAGGAAATTAGGATTTAATGCATGAAACGTGAGTATAATTCATCCATAACCGAATATACGCGAAGAAAACTTCCTGCTTGTTTCGAATGAGTCTAATAAATTCCGCCAAATTATATTAATTACAGCAAGGTAAACAAGAGTTACCCTGAGATAATTCCCAGGATGTAATAACATTGGCGGTTGGTTGTAATTAATCTGTCCCTTTGTACCTTTAATGACTCTTCATCTATTTTTTTTTTTTCAAACTGCGGCTGCCCTTGTGCTATTTCTAAACGGAGTTCCCACCTAACAACCAAGATATCCTTCACCAGTGTTTATTAGATAAAAGAATCTTATTAGAAACTTCTGTAGCAATATGATGTTTATTTTTATTAATAAAATTAGACAGCATATTTTTTATTTCCTTAAACAAAGAAATGGGGAAATTTATTGGTAGTAAACATAATAAAGTCTTTATTATTTCTCGTCGACTTCTATTTCAGAGCATGTTTTAACAGTTCTGTAGAAGTAATTTAAAAATTGTATTCGCATATAATTCCAACTTCCATTCCAGAGCACGTTACTTTCCAAAGTTTGTTAAAAGTACTTTGCGAATATATTTTACGTGCATGTAAATCATGCTCTTATGGAAGAGGCAACTGTTAGCGCAAGACTCTTTTCAAAAATTTCATCTAACTTCCAATTATTTAGAGCATGATTTCTTTTAACAGTCCGATAGAACAAGTTCACAAATATATTTCACTTGCTTACCAATCATTTTTTTTTTAAAGAGGTAACTCTTGGCGCAAGAATATTTCCAAATATTGCAAGATCTCATTCCATAGCCCCCTCTCCTTTGTAACTGGAAGCTGGATGGAGGTGGATGGCGGCGTTAGGACGGTGAATCGGGATAATGTCCAGGATTGATGAGGGACCTTTGCTTGGCGAAATACCAATATTCTCGTAGTCTGTCTGTCGCGTTTTCTTGCGCCATTCCTTCAAGATCGGATAATGTATGGAGTCTGTACGACTCGAGAAAATTCAAGTCTTTTTCCAAGAATGTAGTGTTTCTCTTAGGGTGCTATAACTCTCAGGAAAACTGCATTAACAAAACAATATACAAACACACACACACGTACACGTACACACCTGTCTAAAGGAGGTGAGAAAAAGATAGAATGAGAGGAAGGAGGGAGGGACAATAAGCCATTAGAAGATTTATGAACTTATTCAGGGGAGTTAAAAAAAAAAAAAAACACGAGCGCACATGCTTTTAAGATTCGGATGAGATAATTTTCGTAAGAGTATTATTCATTATTCATGATGTAAATCTATTCTTCTCGTCTTACTTAAATCTACGTGAAAATTTTATATTGTGCTTTCATGTTTGACCAACTAAAAAAAAATAAATTAATAAAAAAAAATTACACATAATTTCCAGTGCACGAGCAGAAAAATATTAGTGCCTTGAATATTATTTTCAAAATACCATTTAGTTGAAGCTCTGACATTCATTTATGCGCCTTCTTGCAATAAGGAATACGACGTTCTTTAAAGGAACGCTATGGATAGATAGCTCCTGCTTGCTAATATTAAAAAGTCCGTTTAAAGCGGCTATAAAGGTAAAAAGTAATAATAACTGCTAGTGTGGCGTTTGCCGGTCTTCCAGAGTTGAGCACTTATATGTTATAACCATACGCTAGGCAAATGGATACGTTCCCGTCTTCTTACAAGTTTGGATGCAGATTTTCGTTTCATACGAATCTGCAACTGAATTTTGCAGTCTACTTTATTACTTGATACCGTTTGAGACAATAATTTTTAACGGAAATACTTTCATATATGGTTTTTCAACCTTAGGTTTCTGCTGGCAATTAAATTTCCCATATAAGATGCTTCCTGGAACGTACATTCGATAAGCACGTGATAGACCAGGAGAGAGAGAGAGAGAGAGAGAGAGAGAGAGAGAGAGAGAGTCCCAAGTTTGAGTGCGGAATTTTTATTTCATATTCCTGATGTTTCTTCTAAAAATCGAGTATCGAATTACTCCAAACATAGAATGTTAAAGTAATAAATGTTTACTTTAACGGGTTCTCTTCAGAATATTACTATTGTCAGTATATGAAAAAAGGCAAGTCGAATCCGCATCCAGTGAAAAGGATAACTAGATAAAATTCTGTGAACGCTCGGTTTTAATACGCGCTTTCTTTCGGGGGAAGAAAAAGTCCCGTCCGTTCATCTAATGTGATTCACCTCATGTGGTGTTCTGTAAGCATTACTAAGGGGTGTTTGCAGCGACTTTTGAGCCTCTCTGCACCATTACAAATTTTAGCCGTTTGTTTCACCTCCGTTCCCGCTCCCTTCCTTTAATATTACTGTCCAAGATCTCTAACTAAAACTTCTTACTATAATCGGGGAGTTTTCTCTCGGTTACATCTTTATATCCCTGTACTTCATCTTCTCTACTATCTGATTCTCTTCACCTCTCTGTCCAACCTCTCTAACTCCTTTTATTCCCTTTCTGAAGCTATCAGTTTCCCAAAAGTAACCCAGTGCTACGCTTGACAGTCTAAATTCCTTCAGTCAATCAAACAAAAATATTTATGAACAGTTGACGGGGAACAAATTGCTGTAGTTTTATACGCTGAACCCGACGGTTTTGTTTTCCATTATCACTTTTGTTCTAGTCGTTTCTCTTTTTTGGTTGCCTGGAATTGCAAAAGGAGCGCACAGACCTTTACGATCCCTTGAACATTTTTGCGCCATGCTGTGAATAAGCGTAAGAACGTGACCTGTCTTCAAATAATTCCCGATACCATCCAATCCCGAAAGTTAGAAAACTCCTACCTAAGAAAAGAATTCCCCGACTTTTCAGAATTTATTCACCCTAAAACCGAACTGGGGTCAGAAATGGAATTTTTGCGGTTTCCCGGTCTATTATTCGACTACTTTTTCTGTTCTGCTTATTTAATGCTCTTTCTAGGAAGCAGCTTAAATATTTAATTCACAGACAACTTAATATATATTCTCAATTAATCGTTTTATTCATAAACACACATTCACATACATACTTACACACACACTCACACACACACACACACACACACACACACACACGTATATATATATATATATATATATATATATATATATATATATATATATATATATATATATATATATATATATATATATATATATATATATATATATATATATATATATATATATATATATATATATATATATATATATATATATATATATATATATATATATATATATATTTATACGTGTATGTTTACGAGTTATTAATAGCTTGATCAAAACCCTGAAATACTGACGGAACCAGAAAGATTCGGTAAACAAAAACTAAATGAAACAACATAAAAACGAAGGTCGCCTCTACCTACAAAACTTTTACTTGGAGCAGATGGAAGAATCTTAAAGTTAACTCTTCGCATGTCAGAAGTCCTTACGTAGTATCCTCTGAAGTGCGTGAGAAAAAGCGGAAAAGTTATATTCCTGAGCACAGGAGAAAGGGACAAGTTTCTGGCATCTGGTTATAAATTGCATTCTATAAAGATTTTGCTGTAAACTGATGTAAGCCTTATGAGAGTTATCTTGCTGTCAACGGAGAAGAAATACCATATACCATATTGATAGTTATTGATAGGGGCCAATAAGCACGATGAGGACAAATTCATGTAAAAAATTGTCTAACTATCTCTCTATTTGTCTCATTTATGGACATTTCTCTTTTCTTTTATCAATGTCGAGTATATTCAAACTTGTTTTGAACCCTTTGTTATAAGATATACTTATCCAATAAATATATGTCAGATTCTTCAAGATATTTTTCATAAATAATTCAGTACCATGAGACCTCTTTGATAATTTGTTTTTTAAAACATAGTTCCATAAGAGTCAGAAATGTAAGGAGGCGCATAATCCAATAACTGTCTTTGAATTTGCCTATGCTTGGGTTTGGGGGATGGGGGGGGAGAGGGGGTTGGGGTGGGGGAGGGGGGGGCGGGGGATTTGAATACACGAAAGAATAAAATGCAACAAATATATATTTAAAAAAAAGAATGAGAAACTGAAGCATTTAATGATGAGTTCATCCTTATTAAAGCGTTTTTTTCTGTGTTGAAAGGTTACTTGCCTAGCATGGGGTCTGTAAATCATATTTATATAAATAAGGAAAAAAAAAACATATGATTCTATTGGCAAGGGCCACTCTATACTCTATAAATTTCAAAAGTAGCTATTCTATTTCAAAACATTTCGTTAATCTTTTATTCTAAACGACGAAGGAAATGGAACTTAGAGGGAATTTATTCAAGTGAATCACTTGTTTTGCTCGTAGTGGCAATCCATTTATTTCTTATCACTGTCATGTCGTAGAGACCAGGTAATGACAGATTGCCTTTCATACCACCTTAAAAAAAAAGGAAAAAATTGGATGTTGAAGAAAATTGCTGCACTATAAGAGTGACTTATAAGATACTCGCCCTTATGAATTCTCTGGAATATTCGCGTACCCGAAACGTTTCAATGCTACTTTGAAATAAAATAATACTCTAATCCCTGTAGCTCCTTGCGGATGTAACATATTCGTTTCATTTCCTGGTTCCCGTTCACCTGAAACGTATTTTCATTTCTCCTTCACAGGGCATCACCATAATAATATTGTTATAAACTTCGTCAAGGAAGTTGACTGGAAGTCATATGCATATTCAATATGTGTATCCCTGTATATTTGTCTGCGTGATCGCATGGTATCTTCTTAAATGGATGCTGACTCATTTTAGCTGAAATTCCGAAGAGGCAAGATATGTACTTGAATAAAGAAGACTTGATATTATATTCTAAGACGAAATAAAATGCAATCAAAAACAATTTTCATTAGGATGCTTTTAAATTGGTTTTAGGAGATGAGACCCAGATGCATTGAGAATGATTTGTCTAATGCTATTACATTATAATGCATTCATTTGTATGGCCTGATTTATTATTTTGATGTGCCTCAGTTTGATTCTGCTCAGATGGATATCTTGAAAAGCTATAGAATGATTTCAGAAGACTTCTGTTATGGGTTGGGATAATACCCTCTGAAAAGATGAATTTGTTTCGAATCATGCTATGGGTAAAAAAAAGCAATGCTTACAAAATATGTGCAATTAGATGGGTACCAAGATGATCACGACTGATTTTACTAGAAGACTAATTGTTAACCTACCAATGAATTTGAATCAAAACTTTACGGTGGATGGGACATGAACCCTAAAAATAAATTTTTGAAATACTTGTGTAATATTTTTGAAGAGGGACATTTTGGCTTGGAATGTAAAGCAAAATCTTTCCAAATTTCTGAGATAGAGCTTCGAGTGTGAGTTGCTCTAATTACATGAATTTTGTCTACAGTATTAGTTCCAGTTTGAACATTCACAAATTATTCAGCAGATACTGAGTCACCAACCATGTTTAAAATCTTCCACTAAACATACGTGACTTTTACAAAGATCCTTCTCAAATGTTACAGATATTTGTGAGGGAATGTGCAAGTTCAAGAAAACTTTATTATATAACTCCCGTTCAGTGATGAACATTATGTTATTCATAATATCAAATATGTATTTTATTATTAATTGAGATTATTTCACAGTCTTCATACCTCACAAAGCCCAGTTCATGGGCAATGCAGAGTGATTTCCACATATCCGCTGAATAATTGTCATATTTTGAGCTATATAACTGAATTTATAATTGGCTCATGAGGATAATTTTTCCAGATTTCTTTTTTATTGAAATACTGCTCTTAAACTGCTTTTATTTTTTAATGCCTCTTATTATTCATTTTTTTTATATCTGCTCCTTCCTTGATTTATAGTGCCTCGTATGGTTTTGTTTCGTGGTTTAATCTTTTCCTTCTCTTTATCGTTATTATACTCCACTCTACAATATTATCCGCATACTTGAGCCTTTTAAATAATCCATTCATTTGTATAAGTTCTTCCTTATCCTCTCATCGGTTCGTTTTCGGTTACCCACATTCATTAATGGCCATTTCTTCTCTAATGATTAATTATTTCCATGAAAGCCTCTACGAACTTCAATTAAATCTGCAGCTTTTCATCTTTCATCTCTTAAAATCAGCAGCCTTTACGGTCTACTCAGTGGGTATGTATTCAAACATCTTGTTGGTGGGTGCATAAGTCCACCAAAAGACCTTTACCTAAATCACTGGTTTTTGGGCCACTAATTTTAAATGACCAAAGCAAACTACAAATATTATGAGATTTTTTATCGTCTTAATAAACAAATATATATATACTAAATATATTATATATATATTATATATATCATAATACTATATATACTATATATATAACATATATACATATATATATATATATATATATATATATATCTATATAATATATATATAATACATACATACATACATACATATTACAGTATACATATATATATATATATATATATATATATATATATATATATATATATACTATACATATACATATGCATACTATATATATATATATATATATATATATTATATATATATATATATATATACTATATAATATATATATAATATACATATATATATTATATATTATATATATATATATATATATATATATATATATATAAAAGGCTGTAATCCATAAGGGAAAAGTGAGCTGATATGTCTTTCTTTTCACTTGTGGACTAGAACCTCGTGTATCTATCTTCGTGAAAATGGAAGACTCAAACCTAATATATATATATATATTATATATATGTATGATATATATATATAGTCTATATATATATATATATATATATATGTTTGTATATATATATATATATAATATATATATATATATATATATATATATATATATATATATATATATATATATATATATCTATATAAATAATCTCCCAGATGATAAAGTAACAAGGAGCATCTTTATGAAGGTTCTTTGTAATTATTGTTGAATACCTGCTTTAACATTATCCTCACAATAAACACTGCTATTTTAAAAATTGCCTAAAATGAATCCTATCATCTTGCAGCAGACTCAAGAACACCATCTCACTTTTAAGCCGATTATAAACTTCGGACTGTAGGAGGCTTCAAGTATTTCCCCAAGTTGTTTTGTCAGTGTATCTGCACACACGATTCCTCTTTCATTCCGAGATTAAGCTTTCAAGAAGCTTGAAAGAGGCCTCGAGGCAGCTCAGGAATTTCCAGAATGGAATATTACATTCCCCCTCTCTCTCTCTCTCTCTCTCTCTCAGTCTCCCGCTACATAGAGAAAATATATAATCGTTTAACCCATCATGATCCTCGTTGTTGAAAAAGGATAGTCAAAGATTGACGGGGATATATATATATATATATATATATATATATATATATATATATATATATATATATATATATATATATATATATATATATATATATATATATATATATATATATATATATATATATATATTAGATAAATGAAAGAATAAAGGACACTTGTTTCTTTCTGCCTGACAGCATAAAACAAAAATGAACTTGCTAATTCATGTTTTCCATCTGTGATCACCTTTGAAGGAAAACACATACCTTATTAAAGAATAACAAAGTTTTAGACTAAGGGTTTTTCAGCCTGCCAATAAACAAGACTGCAGTGTTTATTTAGTACGATGACTGATTCTGTCTGTAGAGCTATAAAAATCTAACATGAAGAGATGTGCTACAATAAAAAACAAGAAAAATTCCCGTTTCTGTTTCAATGGCTGCTGTTATAAGCTTGCTTTAGAGGCTTCGTACCTCATGTACCTAATTTATCGTTTTCGGAAGGTAGCTGCAATGTGTTACTGCTGCACATTTTGGAGGGCTTGGAATGTTATTCCATTTCCTTTACTGCCCAATATCCACAACGATAATGAAATGCAAAATTTTAGGGCTTCTGTTGGTAAAAAAAAATATACATTTGGTGAATTTAACTACCTATTCCTGTTTTGAAGTCTGGGTTTAGCAAGGCCTTGGGAGCTTGTAAGGTGATCCTTGGAATATATATATATATTGTACGGACAGAGATCCCTAAATTATGGTCTTTAGGCTCATAAAATTGGCCTTGTAATCACTGGTGTTCCCACTGAGTTGGAGACTACCAAAGACAGTGTGTTATATTTTTTGTGTAATTCGTTTTTGCCAAAGGCCAGTATAAATAAAAAATATTAATAATGCCTGTTAGTTTGTAGGTTACAATATTCAAGATTTATTAGGTTAGGTGAGTTAACATAGGGCTAATATTAAGTATCAGAATACTAGATAATCTGGTGAAAATTTTGGCAGCTGATGTCTCGCGATCATATTATTAGTATCACAATTTGATTTTGCAGTGCTTCATATGGCTGTGTGTTACTGAACATGTAATATACTATTATACAAGTACTTGGATCATCAACTATAGCCATTTATGTGTGAAACTCCCTCTGGGAGATGGCATTACTTTATTATATACATGTTTCCTTAAGCTGCAGAACACTGTTCCCTCGGTAGCTGCTACTTTTTTTTTCATTTTGTCTGTATCCTTTTCTTTTCAATCACATCCTCATGTTCCCCATTTGCACATCATCTTCACTACATCTACCTGTTTGTCTGTTTATTGATTTTGATGGACCCATCCCGTTGACTAACTCCAAAACTCATTGGTGAATTGCAGTATCCACACCATTCACAGAATCTCGTTTTTGAGCGCCCCCCCCCCACCCACCCCCCCCCCTTTTTTTTTTTTTTGGCTGGATACAGATGTGTGGTCTAATTCATTTTCATGAAGTGCTTTCAAGTCGTGAAGAAAATGGATACCTTGAAGATAATTATTAATATTAAAGAAAAGGAAAAACTTCCATGTTATGTCCAACACTTATAGAAACTATTGCAGAGGGTGGAAGCGCCTAACGAGGTGGAATCATAAAAATTTCAGGCTGCCACTCCGAGATTATAGGCCAGACGTATTCAGGCCAGAGGGTTCACTAGGCCTAACATCGAGGTACACCCTTAAGGATCTCGCTCTTTCAACAAGATGGGCCGTAACTAGACAACTTCTATTTATTCAAGTCATTGCTGAATCCCTTCATACAGTTGAGGAGCTGCATTTCTATCACTAGGAAAAGAATAATATAGTGAAAGCACCAGAAAGAGAGTCACCTTCATCTGGAACAGTTATAGTGCTAACTTATTTTTAACTTAATTAAGGATAGCTGTCCACTGCGTGCCAAAAGTGAAATCAACAAAACGCCCACTTACTCTGACTTTAATATCTAGAATTCCCTTCTAGTCTTGTTACATACACAGTAAAAAATAAAACCCGTATTATTTGAAACCCTCCTGTTTTCACGCTTGTTTGCAGTTACAACAAACTGTCTATGTAGCCGGTTAAAGATAAATTTCAGTTATCTGCATTACACTGTCAAACATAGGTATTTTAACATTCACAGGTGCTTAATTTTAAAACAAAGAAAAGGTATGTGGAACGCGGCTGCAAAAATCAACACTGATCCCCAAGTAAGAGCAGTTCGGAAACTTGTAGTTTGTTCTGAATTTGATTGTTCATGTGAATCTGTGAAAGCCTTATTCTGTGTGAAAGATACAGGGACGTGTCTGTCCTAGTTTGGGAAAAATAGGCGGAGACAGGAAATTCCAGGCATCTGTTTGAAACGGAATTTCTCGAAAGTTATATCAGACTTCCATGCTGGTATTTTTGCCACAGTTGGATTGTGGACTGAAATTCTGTGATAGGCCAATTGGTGATGTTGCAAGCCTTGATTTTCATATACTCATTGTTCTATGGATGTAAGTTTAACCTATACCTACAGTATAAATGGTGAACATAAATATGAGCATGCATATAATTTCATACATTAATACATAAAATATAATTGAGGAAATACCCTTTACGGACATATTATGTGTTATCAAGCCCGTAGGTTACTAGCTGGCTAAAGATATTCGACAGAAGATTTCCTGGTGTTTGTTAACCCAACTGGTTTCAGAACAAGAGAAGTTAGTAACAATAATAATTAAGAGTTATAGGAAGCCGGCATCAGATAGGGCCAAAAATAATTTCTACCCTTGTATGTTTCTATTTAGAAATTCCCAAAATCGTTTGTTTTCCTAAAAGTTCTTTGAGTATTTTTAATGTTGATAGTCCCTCTAAGCATATTCATTCAAATTTAGGCAGCATATCAAGGTATAGTTGTTAAGTTATTAATTAATATTGGTAAATTACGAGCCAATACTTTAATAAAGAAAAATACTTAAGAAATATGTTTTTATTTTATGCAACTTCTTAGATAAATTCTTATGAAAGGTTTTTAATCAAATAGTTAGGCGTTTGGTGGCAGCTATTGATTTATGAGACATAAGTTCGCCATGGAGACTAAGAATGAGCCCAAGTTAATAGATATTTTTCAACTTTGCGTACATGAGAAGGCTTTTTCCCCGTGTTAACTTTGTCGCAGTTTAGCCTACTTTATGTACGTTGACAATGTTTTTCTATTAGCGCGTCAAAACAAGACTTATTTTTTTACGCAAATCTCTCTCTCTCTCTCTCTCTCTCTCTCTCTCTCTCTCTCTCTCTCTCTCTCTATCTATCTATCTCTCTCTCCAGAATATCAGTGACTTCCTTGACCTTTAAATAAATTTCTTCATTCTCTTTCTATACTCCGTCGGTTACACAATAATTATTGTATTTACTGATGCCATAATCCCTTTCATCGTTAAATTCGTAAACAAGCCGTGGCAATTTCAGTTGTGAAACATTAAAGCATTTTTAACTTGGCTGGTAACAAATATTTTTTGGGTATTTGCATTGCCAGATATATAAGACTATATTTCTTTTTACCAGTCATTTAGGTGGGAAATTAATCTCGAAATCAGGGGACCAAAATCGACTGTCAATTCTGCTTTAAGAAGCAAATATTTATATATCTATATATGTAAATATACGTATATATATATATATATATATATATATATATATTATATATATATATATATATATATATATATATATATATATATATATATATATATAGATATATATATATTTATATATATATAGTATATATATATATATATATATATATATATATATATATATATATGTATTATATATATATATATATATATATATATATATATATATATATATATATATATATATATATATATATATATGATAAAATGAAATAAAATAAATAAAAAGTTAATTTCATACTAAGGTCTGAATGTAGGATTTTATGAAACTAAATAAACAAAGGATATACCAACCCCAAGAGAAAAGTGCCTGAGGAATACTTTGAAACATCGATTAATTGTATTTCAAAAGTTTGTGATACAACGGAGGAAAAGAGACTAAAGTTTATTCTCTCCTTTAGAACCAAAGCATAGAGTTGAAATATTTCTGTAAATGAATTTTGCGTCGCATGCTATATCTATTTCACATCGGCCATTTGTGTTTTCATCCAACAAGAAATATCGGTTTCCATTTCATATATCGGAGTGGTCATAATATAACATTTTGAATTTTTTCTCTTACTTATGGCGCAACTTATACAAATAATAAAGGTGCCTGGAATTTAAAATTATCAAAATATAGCTTTTAATTCACAGATTATTATTATTATTATTATTATTATTATTAATTGTTTAATTACGTCCATAATGTAAACAATTAGAAATTACATATATATATATATATTTATATATAATATATAATATATATATATACACACACACACACACACACACACACATATATATATATATTATATATATATATATATATATATATATATATATATATATATATGATACATATATATATATATATATATATATATATATATATATATATATATATAATATATATATATATAATTTGGTTGCCTGCTCCTCGTATTCTCCAGTAAAAATACAGGTTGTAGTATTCTGGTTACTAGAGGTCCTATTTTACTGAATCATCAAGTAAGCTATTTGCCATTGTCCAGTATCCCTTCCCTACCTGTAATTCGTAAATAAAAAAATCTATGTGGTCTACAGGAAGCTGCACAAATATAGAAATTGCAACCCTATATATATTTAGGCCATCCTACGAAAAAGATTATTTACGAAATCCATAGTGTCTCCGTGAAGATTAAGGCTAAAAGACTCGTAAATTCAATCTCCAGCGCTACTGTACACTTTTCGTTTTTAAATATCTACCAAAATATTTTTACAGGGCTGAAAATAAAGAAATGGATCGGTTTGTTTTGAGAATATTATTGCTATTCATGGTAGAGGAATATCATATTATTTCATATCGTAAAAAACCGTTTTCAAAAGGAGTGAGATTCAGGCTCATCAGAAAACTCTAATTAATAACAGCCTCACATTATCAGTGAAAGTTTCGAACACACACACACACAGAGAGAGAGAGAGAGAGAGAGAGAGAGAGAGAGAGAGAGAGAGAGAGAGAGAGAGAGAGAATGTAAACAAAGTTCTTCCGTTAGGAGTGTATGATGAATTAATGTGATTAAAAATGACATTTATTATATAAAGCTCTCACTGTTATTCAAAATATGCACACTTTTTCAAGATATATGCATTAAAGGCATTTACCTTCAGAGCGAGTTGCTAAAACTGAAATGCGATATACAAGAGAAACACGAAGATAGAAAAATAAAAATATAAAAAATAGAAGATTTTTTCTTTATATTTCTAAAGCTTTTGACTGACTTGCTCTTGTAAGCACCAATTCTATAGTGAAAAATCTTCACAATAAAGAGAAATAATTTGTCAAAAATATGTCGAGCTTGATCACCAGCAAAACAATTAAAGCAACCATTCTGACAAACGACACGAAAAGAGACCATAAAAAACAGTGCAAATTCCAGTAGTGTTTGCTTTACATGCCCCTTAGATCTTCAGTAGGGAGAATGAATGAACGAATTATGGGAATGAATAATATGACATTATGAATCTTGGTATAATAAAGAAGTACATATATTTATTAAAATGTAACACGGAATAACTCTTGGGCGCAGACAGCATGAATAATAATAATAATAATAATAATAATAATAATAATAATAATAATAATAATAATAGTAGTAGTAGTAGTAGTAGTAGTAGTAGTAGTAGTAGGGGAAAAAACCCCATTATCCCTCAACCTCACGGTGCTAATTCCCAGGTAACCTAACCAAACTTGACCCCATTATCCCTCAACCTCACTGTGCTAATCCCCAGGTAACCTAACCTAACCTAACCCCATTGTCCCTCAACCTAACCTAACCCCATTATCCCTCAACACCTAGCTAACCTAACCTAACCTACCCAACCCTAACCTAACCTAACCCAACCTAACGTAACCCAACCTAACTTAAGCTAACCTAACATCATTGTCCCTCAACCTAAACTAACTCCATTGTCGCTCAATACCTAGCTAACCTAACCTAACCTATCCAACCCTAACCTAACCTAACCTAACCCCAAGCTTAAGCCTAACCCCCTAACCTTAACCTAAGCCGTAACCTCTCAACCCTAAACTAAACCTAACCTAACCCTAACTTAATCCTAACCCCAACCTAACCCTAACCTAACCTAACCGTCAATCTAACACCATTTGTCCCTCAAACCTAATCTAACCTCCATTGTCCCTCAACCTAATCTAAACTCCTCATTGGGGTCCCTCAACCTAATCTAACACCATTGTCCCTCAACCTAATCTAACTCCATTGTCCCTCAACCTAATCTAACACCATTGTCCCTCAACCTAATCTAACTCCATTGTCCCTCAACAACTTAGTCTAATCCTAACCGCTAACCCTAATCCTACCCCTAAACCTAACCTAAACCTAACCCCAACCTAACTTAACCTAACCTAACCCAACCTAACCTAACCTAACCCAACCTAACCTAACCTAACTCAACCTAACCTAACCTGACTGAAGCTAACCTAACACTATTGTCCCTCAACCTAATCTAACTCCATTATCCCTCAACACCTAGCTAACCTAACCTAACCTACCCAACCCTATCCTAACCTAACCCAACCTAACCTAAACTAACTTAACCTACCCTAACTCTAACCCAAAAACACCTCATACTCTATGGAGGTAAAAAAAAACCCTGATTTCAACTCTAACCCCGAAACTCCTCATACTCTATGCGAGGTAAAAATCCTGATTTCAACCCTAACCCCAAAAGTCCTCATACTCTATGGGAGGTAAAAACCCTGATTTCAACCCTAACCCCAAAGTACTTCATACTCTATGGTAGGTTAAATGAAAAATCAGATCCCCAGGTAGCCAAACTTAACCTAACCTAAAACAACCTAACCTAACCCAAACTAACCTAACCTAACCTAACCTAACACAACCTAACCTAACCTAACTTAAGCTAAACTAACACCATTGTCCCTCAACCTAACCTAACTCCATTATCCCTCAACACCTAGCTAACCTAACCTAACCTACCCAACCCTATCCTAACCTAACCCAACCTAACCTAAACTAACTTAACCTACCCTAACTCTAACCCAAAAACACCTCATACTCTATGGAGGTAAAAAAAAAAAAAACCTGATTTCAACCTTCACCAGAAATTTCCTCCACTAGTCACCTAGAGCCCCCCCCCCCCCCCCCCTCCCCCAATGATATTTTAAAACTTGAAATCACAAGTTCCAACACGTGGGGTATTCTTATAACTCTGAACAATCTCACGCAAGACGATAATGTATTTTTAAGGTGTTCTTATGCGTGAGGTATCTATATATCCTGCTCTTAATGGTCCTTATTACTCTTTCAGCAATAGATGATTTTATCTCTCGTGAGTAAACGCTATATAATTTTATATTTTTACCCTCTACATATTCTCTGACGTGTATTTTTATAGTATTCCCTGCCCTCATCATTATTCAAACATGAAATTCCCGAAAATTCTCTAGATTCGATAATCTTTAAAGCACGACGCATAGTGACACCATCCTTCTTTTTCAATGGAATAATTTGTAGATACCTAGAAAAAAGTCAATAAATATCATCACATATTTAAACCCATTATTGTACAGAGCCAATTTTGACATATCAGCTAAATCAGTACTCGCTATCACTCGAGGTTTGGGTATGATTTTTCTTCTTGGGAATTTTTTTCTCGTGATTTTATGAAGGGTGTAAGACTCTTTCCCGCATAAGAATTCTTCAACATTTTCTCAAGTAATTTTGTTATCCAGATTTTTCGCTTCTCTGAATAAAGGGCCTACCCCGCTGAAACTACCAACACCTTGTACATCCCCGTATAAAGTTTTAAGAAGTTTTAACTGTTCTTTATCCATATTGGTAAGCTATTTGAAATTCCGTTTCACCCAGAACATTAGTTCGAAGCTGTGACAGTTCAGGTGTTGAAGGGGCAAAGTCTACTAACAAATAACCGTACCGGTTACGCGATAGAGCCTTTTTACATATATCCGAAAATGCTGACGCTTTTTGACAACCGAATAACTGTCGACCTAAAGTTTCAATTTGACTAAAATCACTATTTTTCATTAGAATGTAATGTGAACAATTCAGGCTTATACTTCTACTAAACTTTCCAGAATGAAACATATTCTGTGTTATGAACATAACTGAAAAAGATAAATGACGTCCTGCTGTGAAGGCGTTAGTGAAAAATGTATTATCACTCGCTTCTAAGAAACAATAATCGAGTATAAATAACAAGCCTTTATTACTCTCAATCCCCTTTTCAGTGTAATCAAAGGGATTTAAAATATCTTTGGAGACTTCAAATTTGGATCCTATAGAGGGGTGCATTTCGAGGGGATGTTCAAAAACCCCACAATATAAAATATATTGGAAATCCGCTTCATAAAGTTAAATGATCTTTTGACATAAGACTGACTTGCGGCTGTTACTAAACCCATGATGTCAGCACGCTCATTACTAAGGGAATGTATTCTATTCATCTGTCTTATATAGACGTGAAATATAGTGAATAAAAAGTTGACGGCAATAACATTTGTTTAATGTGAAATATATATATATATATATATATATCTATATATATATATATATATATATATATATATATATAATATATATATATAGACACTCGTACAAGGTTTAATATGGTATATGCGCAAAATAACTATATAGATAATAAAAATACTTACAATACAAATATATATATATATATAATTTTTATATATAAGATCTATATATATATATATATATATATATATATATAGATATATATTCATATATATATATATAAAGATATATATTATATATATATATATATATAAATATTTAAATATATTTTTTTGCATTGTAAATAGTTTACTTATCTACATAGTTATTTTGCCCATATACCATGTTAAACCTTGTATGAGTGTCCTATATATATATATATATATATATATATATATATATATATATATATATATATATATATATATATATATATATATATATATATATTATAGTATATATATACATATATATATATATATATATATAATAATTAATATATATATATATATATATATCACTATTTATTTAATTTCTATAGTGATATATTATATATATATATATATTATATATATATCTTTATATTATATAATATATATTTATTAAATATTTTTTATATATTTATTGGTTATTTTGCGCATATAACCATGTTAAACCTTGTATGAGTAAGTTCATATATATATATATATATATATATATATATATATTATATATAATAATTATAATTTTATATTTATTATATTATATAATTATAATATTTTATTATTTCCCTATAGAAATTAAACAAATGTTATTGCCGTCAACTTTTTATTCACTATATTTCACGTCTATATAAGACAGATGAAATAGAATACATTCCCTTAGTAATGAGCGTGCTGACATCATAGGTTTAGTAACAGCGGCAAGTCAGTCATATGTCAAAAGATTATTTAACTTTATGAAGCGGATTTCCAATATATTTTATATTGTGGGGTATCTGAACATCCCCTCGAAATGCACCCCTCTATAGGATCCAAATTTGAAGTCTCCAAAGATATTTTTAAATCCCTTTGATTACACTGAAAAGGGGATTTAGGGTGTAATAAAGGCTTGTTATTTATACTCGATGATATTTTCTTAGAAGCGAGTGATGAGAAATTTGTCACTACCGCCTTCACAGCAGGACGTCATATATATATATATATATATATATATATATATATATATATATATATATATATATATATATATATATATATATATATATATATATTTGATATATGCGCAAAATAATATATATATAATAATATATTTACAATACAATTATATATATAAATATATATATATATATATATATATATATATATATATATATATATATATATATATATATATATATATATATATATATATACATATATATATATATATATGTATACTATATATATATATATATATATTATATATATATATTATATATATATAAGAAGAAGGTGGGACACGCGAAAAAGAAAATGGCAGATGCGTGGGTACCTTATTAACATGTTGGGAAAAAGATTCAGCTTGTTTAATCGTGTGATTAACCCTTTACATAATACAACTTGTTTAATCACAAGGTTGAGATAACAGTTCGAAAGTGTGTCAGGCTTTAGCGTGATTCATAGCTTCAGGTGGCATGATACAACTTGTTTAATCAGTGATTTTGATAAAGGGGGCCATCTTTAATGACTCATAGTGTCAGGGGGTGGGGATGCTCGATTGCTGGATTCGGTTGGTCATTAATGCTTGAACCATCGGAATATTAAGGCGCACACTCTCGCCATGGCTTCGTCAACCTCCTCGTGCAAGTTAGTTTTCGGCAACTTGTCCGAAAATAGTTTCAGAAAGAGAAATACTTGTTTAGTAGTGGCCACTAATTGTGTTACATGCAGGAATTAGGCATCGCGGTGTCGAAGGGTCAGTCTTTGTGAAAAGACCCAAAAATATTACCTCTTGGGAATGTGTCGATGAAGTAGACCTCCCTACCATAGCTAATTTATTAACCCAATGTGGTATCAGTGCCCCTGTTGAAGATGATGAATACGCCCAAAAGAGCATAGCACATTCCAAAGATGAGGACCATGCTGACCGTTTGAGCATGGATGCCAAGCTGATGAGGTTCAACCACTTTTTTGCTTCGGTGAAGAAATTAAAAGGAGGAATTATTTAAATCATCATATGACTATGTCAAATATGTTATCTTCCCCGCCGGTATCGGACAAAGTGGACTAGTTAACATGACATGGTTGAATCAGTATTTACCTGTGTAATCTACATTCAGTGATGAAATGGAAAAAATTTGTAAAATCACTTGCGTAGTCATTATGAAAAAGAATTTATCCCTGCTAGAGGAAAGATGCCTGGAAGATTTACATATGAAGAACTTGTTGTCATGATTTAAAAGCTTAGATGTATTAGATGAATTATCTTTCACATACGATCGGGAAACTGGGGAAGATGTGTGTGGTATATACTAGCAATGTGTCTCGATGATGTTCATGTCTGTGTATTCTTTTGTACACCATTTCCAGTGTATTCTTGTATATCTTTGTATGGAATATTAATTCATGTATTTCTGTATGACTTTGCATGTATTTCTGTATGACTTTTGTTACAAAAATAATAACAATTCTGTATGTAATCTGATTTTCCATTTAACCTCTTTACATATGGAATATTATGCACCTATATGCACATATCATAAATGATTAAGACTGAAATGGGTTTTGTTAAGTTAATTTTCAGAGTTCGCTATTGACTTAAAAAAAATTGCGTTTGGGAGTGAATTGGGGGGATATGTTGGAACTTGTGATTTCAAGTTTTAAAACATAATCTTGGGGGGGCTAGAGGAGGGAATTTGGGGTGATGGTTGAAATCAGGGTTTTTACCTCCCATAGGGTATGAGGTACTTTTGGGTTAGGGTTGAAATCAGGGGTTTTTCCTCCAATAGAGTATGAGGTACTTTGGGGTTAGGGTTAAAATCGGGGTTTTTTACCTTCCATAGAGTATGAGAACTTTTGGGGTTAGGGTTCAGGGTTTTTACCTCCAATAGAGTATGAGGAGTTTTGGGGTTAGGGTTTAGGTTAGGTTAGGTTAGGTTAGGTTGGGTTGGGTTAGGTTAGGTTAGGTTTGGCTACCTGGGGATCTGATTTTCCATTTAACCTCCCATAGAGTATGAGGACTTTTGGGGTTAGTGCTGAAATCAGGTTTTTTACCTCGCATAGAGTATGAGGAGTTTTGGGGTTAGGGTTAGGTTAGGTTAAGTTATGTTAGGTCAGGTTGGGTTAGGTTAGGATAGGGTTGGGTAGGTTAGGTTAGTTTAGCTAGTTGTTGAGGGACAATGGGGTTAGGTTAGGTTAAGTTAGGTTAGGTTAGGTTGGGTTAGGTTAGGTTAGGGTTGGGTAGGTTAGGTTAGGTTAGCTAGGTGTTGAGGGTCAATGGGGTTAGGTTAGGTTAAGTTGGATTAGGTTAGGTTAGGGTTGGGTAGGTTAGGTTAGGTTAGCTAGGTGTTGAGGGACAATGGGGTTAGGTTAGGTTACCTGTGGATTAGCACTGTGTGGTTGAGGGACAATGGGGTTAGGTTAGGTTAGGGTACCTGGGGATTAGCACCGTGAGGTTGAGGGATAATGGGGTTTTTTCCCCAACTAATAATAATAATAATAATAATAATAATAAGAAATAAACTTAAATTGAAGAAAAGTATTTTTATATTAAGCAATGACGTCTAATGAACGTTATACATAGTATAGGCAATTTAGTTGTCCTGAAGTGAAATTTGGGAATAAATTACAGTTTTTTCTTTACTCTAGAAGAGGGAAAACGGCGGAGTCTCTCGTTTGAACAGTTCACTTTTCAACATTTAAATTTACCTTCAAAATGAAAAAGAACAAATTAAAGATGGCTTAAGTACAACTTGTAAGGATACTGTTTTTAATTTTCTAGCTCCCATCTCATTGCCAAAGCATGTCTGTAAATAAAAAAAAAAAAAAAAAAACTGATACAGGACTATCCAATGTTTCTGTTCAGAAGACGTTAATTATTATTACATCATTTCATTTTTATTACTTTTATTGCCTTTGAGTTAAGCACCTTTTTCTCTTTTCCAGAAGAGTCGATTCAATAATACGTTCATGATTTCAGTGTGACGAAAAGTTCTTACTTGGGAAATAAACATTTGTATATAAACGTTCATTATAGGTCAAGAGTTGAATCTCAGATGAAGGCAAAGGAATAGTAGTTTAGGTTTGCCCATGATTATTGTAAAAACGTTAAATGAAGGAAAAAGCTAATAAACTGATGATGAAATAACTAATAACCATTTGTTCAAGAGAAACAAAACATTACAGTCACAGGTCCACAGATTTAAATTATACTCTTCTTAAGTGGTAGTAAAAGCTGAAGTTGTGGAGTTTTATGGTCCAAAGTCAGAGACGCAGGAGGAAGAATAAGAAAAAAAAGATGATCTGAGAGAGAGAGAGAGTCATTACCCAAAAAGAAAAACTGTTGAAGTATTAATTATGGAGGGGAATGGGATTAGAGGGAGATTATAAGACGTCTATTTGTATTTTTTTAGGCGAAGGGAGTGTCATCTTCAAGAGTTTCTTCTCTTTCATTCTTTGCATTCTTATTCTGCGAAGAGCATTCCTGATTTTATCATTAGATATTGGAGCATTTTATAAATAAGACAGTAAAACTGTCATAAGGTGACTAAGAAAAAATGAAACAGCAGAGGAGGAGAGGAAGAAAGTAAGAAAAATGTAATATTATTTATTGGGTTTCATAATAAAAAAACATTTGTAAGAATATAAGAGCGTATGAATGTGTAAAATTGATCCGGTTATTTCAAAAGAAATTTGTAAAATGCAATGATTCTCAAGTGCTACTTTTCTGGTCCTGATGAATAGTGTGTACCCATCTGGAAGGAAAAACAAAGGTGTGTGTGTGTGTGTGTGTGTGTGTGTGTGTGTGTGTTAAATGCCACTGAAAAGTTGGCACACAGATTTGTTCCCCCTTAATTAATATATTAGCATTAGGTAAAAAATGATAGCAGTAGAAATTGATTTCACAACCCTAAGATGACAGTACAAAAGAACTCACAAAGTGGTTATATATATTTTACTAGCGACCGGGAAAAAAAGTAGTGGTCTCTTATTTTATGATCAAAAGGAAGTTGCTTTTCCACTCAGACGGGTACGCGCTATTTATTAGGTCCAGAAAAGTAACACTTAAGAATCTTTACATTCTACGAGAAATACTTCGTTTGAAATACTCGGATCAAGTTTACACATTCATACGCTGTTAAATCTTAGAAATACTTTTCATTATGAAACCCAATAAATAACATTACATCTTTCTTACTTTCTTCCTCTGCTGTTTCATTGTCTCACAGTCACCTGAAGACTGCTTTGCTTTCTTATTTATAAAATACTTCATTATCTGTTTAATGATAAAAGCAGCAAAGCTCTTAGCAGAATAATAATTAAAATATATATATATATATATATATCTATATATATATCCTGATTATATATATATATATATATATATATATATATATTTATATATATGTGTGTGTGTGTGTGTGTGTGTGTGTATACATAATATACTACATACATACATACTATATATATATATATATATATATATATATATATATATATATATATATATATATATATATATATATATAATATCGTCTAGAGACTAAGTCATATAAGTTTAGATGTCAGGGGTCGAGGTATCTGACTATCGATAACCTCTTTCGATCTTTTTAAATTAATGGTATTCTATGGTATGGCGTCAGAATCCAAGATCTTCCGAAGATATTCATCTGACCTTTGAACCGACCGCTGCTCTCAAAAACAATTCGTGAAAGGTTCCATTCTACACGATGGTTCGAATTATTTATTTGCTTAGAGGAATTTAGGTCTCCATATCCCAATGTGTGTTTGTGCAGATTATTCTCACAGATTTATTCTCTCAGAAGGAGATTCTCCTGTGAAACCTATATAACCGACTGATCACAGCCTAGACAGGGAATCATATATGCACCGACGCCTTCGTTTTTTTTTTTTTTTTAAGCAATAACTAAAGCTTTATCGATAATCTTGGAATGGCATCAAACAAAGGGATTGCTATACCATCTGTGTTGTCTCAAATATTTAATGTTGGCCAGTTAAAGGATTTCTTTTTACTGTCTCTATAAGTAAGACAGAGGAATATACGTTAAATTAAAAAGATTTATTTTCGCTAAATGGAAATTATAGCAAACTAAAAAGCCAGTTTTCTTTAATATCAGTCATCTGAATGTCAATGCACTGTGTTTGTGGTTGTTACTGTATAATGATAAAGCTAGTGCAAAAGGAAGCTATATATATATATATATATATATATAATATATATATATATATATATATATATAATATATATATATATATATATATATAAATATATATAATATATATATATATATATATCATTCGAGCTACAAATGTCCTTTAATATCTAATTCGCTCTACCTCGGAATTAATATATTTTCATATATGTACCGAGGGGGAATTTTTAGTTGATAATAATTTCGTACCCCATGGGATCGAACCACCGTCCAGTAGGGACGGGGAACGAAATCAGGATCGGACAGTGACGCTACCGAAACGGCTATCAAGAGAGGCTAAAGGTTTATATCAACTCTGACCATTTCAAATCAACGTCGATCTCGTTGTATTTGTAATTAGAATCGATATGGAACCCCCTCCACCATGCTAGCCGATTCGAGCGTTTGACCCACGCAGCCTTATTATGAAAATTTATCACATCACCGTGATTCATATAAATCATTCGAGCTACAAATGTCCTTTAATATCTAATTCGCTCTACCTCGGAATTAATATATTTTCATATTAGTAACCGAGGGGAAGAATTTTAGGTTGATAAAATTTATTTCGTACCCTCCACCATGGGAAATCGATTTAACCACCGTCCAGTAGGACGGTAAACGAAATCAGGATCGGGACAGATGACGCCTACCGAAACGGCTATCAAGAGAGGCTAAAGGTTTATATCAACTTCTGACCATTTCAATCAAACGCTCGAATCGGCTAGCATGGTGGAGGGGGTTCCATATCGATTCTAATTACAAATACAACGAGATCGACGTTGATTTGAAATGGTCAGAATTGATATAAACCTTTAGCCTCTCTTGATAGCCGTTTCGGTAGCGTCACTGTCCGATCCTGATTTCGTTCCCCGTCCTACTGGACGGTGGTTCGATCCCATGGGGGTACGAAATTATTATCAACTAAAAATTCCCCCTCGGTACATATATGAAAATATATTAATTCCGAGGTAGAGCGAAT
>NC_087201.1:146205618-146213118 GCF_015104395.2 Macrobrachium nipponense
CGATGATAAGTAAGCGCACGATTTTAAAACATATGATTTTGATGAAAACACCTTATAGTTATTTTGGATTTTGATGAAAACAGCTTATAGTTATTTTGTAATCTATTCAAAACTGCAATTATATATTTTTGCAAGAGCAGGCCAAAGCGAAGGTATGATTTTCTTTCATTCTGTCTTCAGACAAAAAATCTAACCTCACCTCCCTACCTAAGAAGTGAGAGAGAGAGAGAGAGAGAGAGAGAGAGAGAGAGAGAGAGAGAGAGAGAGAGAGAGAGAGACTGTATGGTTCATGAATTTGATTACCCCAAAGTTTCTCTGATTCGACTTCTTCAAGAATATCCAATTACTGCATCGCAGCCGAAAGTTCCAAGTCAGCTGATGCGGTAGAAGTCTTCATTTATTGAGGAGAGAAGAGACCCTTCGCTCTGTTTTTCTCTCTCTCTTTAATTAATATTACATCATACTAACTTTCGGAAGAGCTATGATAAAAAGTGTTTTACATTTCAATATATGTTTAACCTTTTGACTTCATTTATTTCATTGTATTCTGCTAAAGATGTGGCACATGACCATAACAAGTTCTTTCCGAAACGTAGAAAAGCAGACAAAAGTAATCACAGTTGTTTTTATGAAGATAAAACTAATCTTACAACAATACGTTATTTACACGAGTCTTATTTCACGACTTCTTGTTTTTTTCAGCTTTTATCTTTTTTATAACGAAGTATTTCCTTAAAACCACAATACACCAATTGTAAATGTTTTATCGCCTTCGCAAAAAACTCCAAAGTAAACCTAGAACCGCAGCAATTTCTAATTGTTTTGCGTGAGCCCACTTTTTAAAATAAACAGCAAGAGCTTCTAGAGCAATCGGTGAGCGAAAATTGTCGGTGTTATGCCAAGCTGTGTTTTACATGGCCGATCATGCCTAAGAGGGCGTTGGCTATTGTGTCTATAAAAAAAAAAAAAAAGCGTTTGAAAATTCGAATTCAAAAGACTGAGGGAGAATCATTTTCGAGAAAGGCTCCTGGATTCCGCTCATTAGCGCCTACGAATGCATAAATCAAACGGAGGATAAAAGAGAAACGAAAGAAAGTAGGAAAGGGATGGGCCCTTTGTATCTCGTAAAAATTCCTTATAAAAACTGAATAAAAAAGACTCGAATTCCCCCCAAAATAAAAGATAAGATTCCGGGATACTGGTGAGAATAAAAACACATCCTTCATTAGGACCGAAACGAAAGATTAATTTGCAGGATTACTGTCTACAAAAGGAAGGTGACGCACGAGTCCCACAAACGTAACTTAGGAAGTAAGCCTTGTTTGCTCAACAGGACATTTGTCATCAAGACAGAGAAACTAATTCTAGTCCAGACGGATTTAATCTAGATTTTTTTTATCTTGACAAAGAGAGAGAGAGAGAGAGAGAAAGGGGTTGGGAATTTGTTTGTTCATACAACAAAAGAACATACAAGAAGTGGGAGGGCACCACTTTCAAATTATGGGTACGGAGAGGTGGCTGGCTCCGTCGAAAATTTAAGGTGACTTTTGACGTTAAACACTGACCTGATAATGAGTAGATTGTCGAGGGCAGCTGCCATGGACGAGAAGGTCTTAGGGCTTGTAATAAGAGGCTGAGAGACCTGCTGTGATCTCCATAGGCGGACACCTCCTTGAGTCTCCTCCTGTAAGTGGAAAAAATGGAATTATATATATATATATATATATATATATATATATATATATATATATATATATATATATGCTACGTTTATTGATCGTCTCATCTCCCCAGCAGTATTTAAGGTATCTTAGTTATAAAAGAAGCAGCCATGCCTTCTCCTACAGCAACTGATTTTGGGAGAGAGCATGTCGTAGGAAGGAATTTCCGGTCTGACGGAAGCTTATGGTAAGATAGGCAAGTCACAAGAGTAGCTAGGCCTCGAGATGGATTTTAGGGACCTCTACAATAAGACCTATTTTCCTTCCCAATTTGCTGGCTGGTTGTTTACCACTTTCAGGCAGTGCCCGAGGCGGTGTATTGAAGCCCCAAGTAATTAAGTGAGAACCAGTATCTCTCTCAGTCAGCTCCAGTCGTGACCTCGGACGGATGTCTCCAACCAGCCTTCCCCCTTAGGCCTAATGGCGTACTGGCGCGCCAAGAGACCCAGACCTTAGACAAAGCCGGACGACACATTTTCTACAAAGGTCCACACTGATCATGGCATCCAGGTACATCTTGTGAAGCAGCATATTGCCAGTTCCTTCCCTCCTAATTTTCATAAATCAAACTTCTACTCAATTGAATATCCCTTTGTTTCTCACTGCCTCATGGCCGCATGTTTCCCTTGTGTGATCGTCCCAGACCAATGAAGTCTTCAGTGCATACCTCAGTGAATCATTAGAGTTCCTTTGCCCCAGTGTTAGAGAACTGAATAGTCATAACTTGTGCAAGAAGTCCTTTTTCTTTTATCTTGTGTAATCTGGGATCTTTATCCAGATCCCCTGAGTCACGTGTCAAGTCTGTCCGCCCGCAAGTGTTGCATTACCGCAAGTTATCGAAACCCAGCTTTTATTACGTGAATCACATTTGAGCCAGCTATCATCCACTTGAGAGATATTATAAGTCCACGTGGGGACCAGTAGCATTTACTTGCCCTGGCTGTTAGGCAACCTCTTGTAAATAAATAGATGTAAAGTAATTAGCTGAGTTTCTGGCGACCTTCTCCTCTAGAGTAAATTATCACTGTAAATCCTTTTTACGGTAAGTTCAAGTAATTCATTCTATTTTTCCCTCAACTATTCCTGTTTACGTATTGGAGTCTCATTCAAGGCCAGGCCCATACATAACAATACACAGTAAGATTGTGAAACCAGGGATTTTACGAAACCATTGCAATTTTCTGGTAAAAGTGTACTTGCCCCTCGGGTTCAAATGCCCTTAAGTAAATTGGTGGTTTTATAAATTACCTGAAAATTTCAAGGATTTTGTGAAATCCCTGTTTTCCCAGTGTTACTTTTAAATATACAAACATTTACATGTATTATATATACATATATATATATATATATAATTATATATATTTATAATATATATATATATATATATATATATATATATATATATATATATTACTTGTAGGCGTCCAGGGAAAGGCATTCGATACAATTGAATGTTTATTGCTAATGCCGACGTTTCACAACTACATTGTTGCATCTTCAAGGCTGACATACAGTGAGTTGACTCTTCATAATTAGTCATAAAAACATTTATGATAATAAATATACATACTTATAATGATATATGCAGTATATATCATTATAAATGTTTTTAAGATTAATTATTAAGAGTCAACTCGCTGTACTTCAGCCTTGAAGATGCAGCAATGTAGTTGTGAAACGTCGGCATTAGCAATAAACCTTCATTAGTATCGAATGCCTTTCCCTGAACGCCTATAAGTATGATTTCGAGTGCTGCATCACCAATGTTTGAGTATACATATACATATATATATATATATATATATATATATATATATATATATATATATATATATATATATATATGTATATATATATATTAATATATATATATATATATATATATATATATATATTATATATATATATATTAATTTCTGTAACATTCTGCGGTGCTATATGAATCTCATATCGCTCCATCGCTAAAATGGAACCGTGACACGGAAAGATAGAGAAGTCGGGCCAAGAACATTTCAGTTGGCCACACAATCATACTTGTCATGACGGAAGAAAAACATAGTAAAAAAAATGACGAGAAAGGTTTCTCGGCAGCTTTCTTTTCCAACCTGAGGTCTTGTTACAACATTCCAAAATAGGAAGTGACATTCCCCGGCATCATCGAATATTAAATGCCTCCCTCCTCAATTTCCCTTTCCCCCTCTCACTTTATATACACCGGCTCTTCTTCACCCATATCGACTATCAACAACAAACAATTCTGCTATGTTTGCTGAGCATTAATGGCTATCAAGAGACTTTTATAAACAATGACCGTATAGATATTGCTGCTGGGCTAATGAAAGGAAGATCTGGTTTTCAACTTTCTTTCCTCAAGATTACAAAGGAAAATATGACAGCAGTAGATTTAACTCTATGAAATTGAGTTTTTAAGTCCAGAGAAAATTGCGAGCATATAAAACCAAGATCAGCAGTTGTAGTATACGAGGATTAAATCGAATACCTTAAGTTCTTATTCATATTTTTTGAATATCTAATAAAAGAATCAAATCTGACTTAATTGCCCATATAAATAGTTTTGAAAATGAGACATAAAATTCCAAATTACCTTTTGGGGTTAGTGCAGATTTTGAGAAACAAATGTGTTTCGTTCCGCATATAAAAAAAATCCGTGTGAATTGGAAAACAACGATAAAAATCAAATAAAAAAACGAAGGTGAAGAAAAAAGAAGATATTCAACAGATTTTGGGTATTATGGCAATAATCTTTTCTTTGTCAGTTTATTAGTTTAATGGAAGAACTTTATTTGCTTTTTTTCAAAGGCAAGGTTGAGATTTTGGTTTGCCTTTATTAACAGAAAATAGCAATTATTTATATGTAAACTGTTATTTTTTTATCATATTGTAATTTCGTTTATTTACCTTGATATGAGTGAGGCAATAATTTACATGTAAATTCATACAAAAGAATTATTTAACTCGCTGGATGTTCTGAGTTCTGTGTATTTAATTGAACAGGCATCTTATATAAATCACTCTTCTGATGCCTTTTCCTGTCGCCATTTATTTTGATTTTTAATATATTTGTGTATGGTTATCTTTACTAAATATTTTACATGAATGCTTGTGTCTGTTTAAAAGCAGAGAATATCACCTACCCTGTTTTCCTATATCTTTATCGATGAGTAACTTTTATGTACATATAAAAGAATGCATGGCAAAATATCGTGTTATCATTCAAGTTCATTCTTTATAAACCACATCTGAAGGATACATTCATATTATTACTTTACACACAATAGCTAACTTTACCTGTAACCGACGAAAAATATAGCAAATGTCAGGTTGGTGGTGCGACAGCTTCGGTCAGCCAGGAAATCTCGTAATCTGCATTTTTAAGTCTCAAACTTGCTCTGAATAGCTCACTATATACTGTGGCTTCTGGGGCTCAGGAGAAAAAAGGATTTGCTTATGCGATTTCATCTACACTGTGCTTTGCATTTGTTCTCGGATGTTAAAGCAACCGCGTTTTAAATAAATTGTTTCAAACTGCTTAAGATGTCATATGAGAGGACGTAATCGTTGTTCACTCTAAATGAATCAAAAGATACTTTTCTGACTCTCTATCATCTCGTTCAAGGACACCAACAGAGAGCAAGTTTAAGCGAGATAATTACCAGCGAAGACTGTAATTTAAGTGAAGTAGTAATAGTTTGGTTTTCAGTTAACACATAAATTCTAATATTCAATTTTACTAATTTCTTGGAATAACTAATAAATTTTCCTATTGAAATTAAGAAAAAATGAAGATTCCTTGCTTAATCCTATACCGTCCATTTAATTTCGATATTTGGTGGTACTGACATTCCACATTAAGCAAACTAAAACCTGCAGATGTACACAAGCAAGCAACGACACATCCACGAGGCAGTTTCAGACGTTCCAACAACAGCAACACCGATTTGCTCTGCCTTAGATTAATGAGGCAGTTCAGCTTCCCTGAAAGAGCCGACAGAGCGTCATCAGTTTATCCAGCGATGGCAAATGGCACCGCGAATAAATGGAGCAGTTGCGAAAGCAGGGCTTTCATGGCCAAGACGAAGAAGGAAGAAGTGGGAAGTGATGGTGGCGGCGCCCCTGGGAATAAGGTATCCCGCGGCAATGTGCACAAAAAGAGAGCAAACTAAAGTGGTGTGGCATAGCGTGTCTTAGATGACGCTAATAAATTTCCCAAAATGGGATTAGGTATGATACAGAGTAAACGCTGAGTCTATTCTGGGAACAAATCCTCTGGCCAGTATTGTTGAGATATATGAGTGTGGGTTTTAGTGATCTAGATAATAATAATAATAAAAATAATAATAATAATAATAATAATAATAATAATAATAATAATAATAATAATAATAATAATAATAATAATAATAATAATAATAATAATAATAATAATAATAATAATTATAATAATAATAATAATTAATAATATAGTAACAAGGACTGATGGGATAAAGCTACCAGATGAGAACAACATCAAACACATAGATGAGACGGGATACAAATACCTGGGAATAATGGAAGGAGGGGATATAAAACACCAAGAGATGAAGGACACGATCAGGAAAAAATATATGCAAAGCCTCAAGGTGATACTCAAGTCAAAACTCAACGCCGGAAATATGATAAAAGCCATAAACACATGGGCAGTGCCAGTAATCAGATACAGCGCAAGAATAGTGGAATGGGAGACGGCAGAACTTCGCCGCATAGACCATAAAACGAGGAAACATGTAAATACACAAAGCACTACACCCATGATCAAATACGGACAGACTATACATAACACGAAAGGAAGGAGGGAGGGGACTACTAAGCATAGAGGACTGTGTCAACATCGAGAACAGAGCACTGTGAAGACGAGTGGCTAAAGAGTGCATGGGAAGAAGGACTGATAAAAGTAGACGAAGACCCAGAAATATACAGAGACAAGAGAAAGACAAGCAGAACAGAGGAATGGCACAACAACCCAATGCACGGGCAATACATGAGACAGACTAAAGAACTAGCCAGCGATGACACGTGGCAATGGCTACTGAGGGGAGAGCTCAAGAAGGAAACTGAAGGAATGATAACAGCGGCACAAGATCAGGACCTAAGAACCAGATATGTCCAAAGAACGATAGATGGAAATAACATCTCTCTTATATGTAGGAAGCGCAATACGAAAAATGAAACCATAAACCACATAGCAAGCGAATGTTCGGCACTTGCACAGAACCAGTACAAAAAGAGGCATGATTCAGTTGCAAAAGCCCTCCACTGCAGCCTGTGCAAGAAACACCAGCTGCCTTGCAGTAATAAGTGGTACGAGCACCAACCCGAAGGAGTGATAGAAAACGATCAGGCAAAGATCCTCTGGGACTATGGTATCAGGACAGATAGGGTGATACGTGCAAATAGACCAGGCGTGACGCTGATTGACAAAATCAAGAAGAAAGTATCACTCATTGATGTCGCAATACCATGGGACACCAGAATTGAAGAAAAAGAGAGGGAAAAAATGGATAAGTATCAAGACCTGAAAATAGAAATAAGAAATATATGGGATATGCCAGTGGAAATTGTACCCCTAATCATAGGAACGCTAGGCACGATCCCAAGATCCCTGAAAAGGAATCTGGAAAAACTAGAGGCTGAAGTAGCTCCAGGACTCATGCAGAAGAGTGTGATCCTAAAAACGGCACACATAGCAAGAAAAGTGATGGACTCCTAAGGAGGCAGGATG
>NC_087201.1:146218118-146220618 GCF_015104395.2 Macrobrachium nipponense
AACAATTATTATTATTAGCATATTCTCATTATCATTAATATTATCATTATTAATATCATCATATATCGTTATAAAAACGAAAGTGTTTTTCCTAATTTACCTAATTTTTCCTCTGCGCACTTACGATTATAGATAGTATTCCCAAAATGTTTTTCCTCCTTATTTGACAATGAAACTTCTTTGAGTTATGATACGCACTTATTCATGAGTCTGAGAGCTCATTCGTCACTTCCATGAGATTCATGGCCATCATTATTACCAATATATTCCGCAAAAATATTGTCATCATCATTCAAGGCTCAAATTTTAAGAATTCTAATTCCGATGATGTATCAGGAAAGCTCCAAGGAAGAATAATCGCCATACTTTCTTGCTGTAATCAGCATATTTCACCTTTTCCATCGATTCAGCGGCTTTGGAAACTTCTGAAAGTGATACCCAAATTGCATAGATATCAATGTGGTTCTTGAATGGTACTTGGAAAGTTTATAAAAATCCAGATTTATGTTGTCAGTGTCCAAGTTTCTAGGCAAGTCCCTTACGACGCTCCGATTGTCTGTTGATAAGCCAATAACGGGGCTGGAAACTCTCATTCTCTCTTGAGAGTTCACATTAGGCAGGGCGTATGTTCCACCTCTCCTGAGGGATACGTCTTTCATAAGTATCCCTCAGGAGAGGTGGAATATACATTCTGCTTATGTGAACTTTCTCGAGAGACTGAAAGTTTCCAGCCCTGTGATTGGCTTATCAACAGCCAATCAGTAGCGTTGCAAGGGACTGGTCTAGACATCAGATGCACGTTTGCTGTGAATCTACTATCGTTACCGTAAATTATAATTTGTTTCATTGAGCGCTAAATGTGTTTAGATAATCTTTAGTTCCGTGTTGAGAACTATCCCAATTACAAGTGCTGCCATTTGCAGCACTAATACCCTTAGTATCTTGTTTTATTGTGGAATTTCACCCACCGTCAATGTTGTATGTCCTCTGAGAAAAAAATTATTAGTGATCACTATTATATATTTTAATCTTTTATCCTACCATTACTATTAATTCGATACCACGTCTTTATTTCCACCCGTAATTGTGCTTCTACGAATCAAAAGTGTGTGAGAACACACTTGCAATAGCTCGTGACCTAAAACCTAAATGATCTAATGTCTTTCCTTTAAATGAAAAAAGAGAGGAAGACTAAAGAATGGAATCAGAAACCTTATGAAAACGGAAGTAAGAAGAGAACCCCCAAACGTTGGTCATAGATGTCGTCAAACTGAGTAAATTAGAATAGATAGAAACAGAAATGAATGAAAATGGAATTAGGAAGTGACTCTCAAAGGATGGTGACAGATGTCTTCAGACTGGGCAATCGGGAACAGATGCCCTTCAGGATAACAGTGGAATTCGATGGTCTTGTTTCGCGTTCCTTCCATGTCACAGAGCAGGAGCGCACATTAAACTCATCGGGTCACTGGGCGGAATGGTGTCCAAGGAAATCAACAGAGTAAAGATACTTCTCGCTGGGGAAAAAAACAAAGGCTTATCTCGTCTGCGTTATAACTTATTTGGATGCTCAAACGCACAGAATTTCATCGGGGAATCAGTAAAGAAAAATTATGGCGAGTTCCTCCCTTGATGACAACATTTCTTTTTTTCGCTCGCCACCGCTGAATGTAATTACTCCCCTCCGTTTTAGTAAGGTGTGTCGTAGGAGTCTAATAAGCAACTTTTCCTCGTATGTGAGAAAAAGTTCCAAACAGCATTAAGGTGAATCCTACGCCTAGAACATAAGCCACTAGCACAGAGTGAAGGTGAGACGTAACCTTGATGTAATTATGACAAGTTTTCGTAGAAAGTCTTAAAATAGGCCTTGTGTAATTAGATACTATCACCATCAACGAGTAAATGAAGCTTATATTCTAAAGGGATGGTCGATAGAGGTAGGAAATTATCATAATGAAAAGAGGACTCAATTATGTTGAACATTTTTATCTTTGAAAACAGCTTTTCCTATCAAAAGGAAGGTTGCAAGGAGATGGACGTGGCTCATTTAATGCCTTTAAGGAAAATTAAGAATAATTTAATTTACAATTATGATTAAAATGCAAATTTTATTTGAGATTTAAATATATTATGAAACTGTACGGTTTATTTTTAAAAATTTAGTTACCTCTTAGTTCACGTAAAAAAACGAGGATGTTCATTTATTCTTTTTAATCGTGAAGTGAAGATGCTTATTAATTTGAAAAGAAATAACAATTCGTTGTTTGTAAGAATGATATCATTTGGCGTAAGTGAATGATAAACACTGGTGCTAAACCTACATAATATTTCCAGTAGGCTGTTTGTTTAAACGTTATTTAAAAGGATAGGAAATGTGGTGAAAGCAAAAGTAGCTAAAGGATAATTGAGCTTGAAATTGCAGTCTAACAAGCTACTAAAACAAGTGTCAATTGGCTCTGAAAAGCAACACATATTCCAGCCTCAATCAAGCTGTTGGTTT
>NC_087201.1:146225618-146250618 GCF_015104395.2 Macrobrachium nipponense
AGGTAATGTGCCCCCAGTTTACAGAAAAGGTCCACTAGAAGAGCCGGGAAATTATAGGTCAATCTATCTAACGTCGGTCGTTTGCAAGATTTTTGAGTCCATAATTGCAGATCAAATTGTGGATCACATTTGATAGAAACAACTTGTAGTTAAACAGCCAACACGGTTTCAGGAAAAAAAAAAAAAAAAAAAAAAAACGTCCTGCCTATCAAACCTCTTGGAGTTTTTTCATAACATGCTTGGTGTTTACGACGGTAGTGGAACAATAGATATACTCTACTTTAATTTTCAAAAGGCCTTTGACAAAGTCCCACACAAGAAACTGATGACAAGGAATTGTAGGCGAAACAGCAGACTGGGTCGAATTCTGGCTAACTTATAGAAAACAAAGTCATAATAAATGGTGAAGAATCAAAAAGGGCAGATGTAACAAGCGGAGTTCCCCAGGGTTCTGACCTTGGCCCTCTCATGTTTTTGATTTACATTAATGACATTGATGTAGGCTTAACTAGCAGGATAACCAAATTTGCAGATAACACCAAACTAGGTGTAAATGCAGCAGACCCAGATGCAATGGAAAGTTTAAGAAAAGATCTAATGAAAATAGGAGAGTGATAAAAAAATGGCAAATGCCTTTTAACGTAGATAAGTGTAAAGTGTTACAAATAGGAAGGAACAAACAACCCTCATGAATGACATATTAGTGTAGAACAAGAGAAGGACCTTGGAGCCATTATTACCAAGGACTTAAAATCCACAGAACAGTGTATAAAAGCTGAAAAGAAGGCACAGAAACTAGCGGTATACATAAAGAGGCGGTTCAAATACAGAAACAAGGAAACGGTGCTGCAGCTCTGCACATCAATAGCTAGACCACATCTTGAACATGCAGTACATTTTTGGTCACCAACTCTAAGAAAAGACAAATAGATTAGAAGGGATACAAACAAGAGCCACACTGTTAATTTCATCCATCAGGCAATTAGATTACCAAAGACGACTATAGAGCCTGAACTTGTTAGAAGCACGACAATTTCGAGGACAACTAATAGAAACGAAAATTAGACAAGAAACAATGGATGGAAACTAGAGCTGAAGAGATACAACACATCTCATTGCGGAAACTTCACATACAAGATATGTGACACATGGAATAAATTGCCACCAGAAGTTATAAACAGCAACGGCGTGGAAGAGATTAAAAGAAAGCAAAGCTAAGCAAAATTACTAGGACACTGTGAATGAACAATAAAACCTGCTCCTAGAGATAAGTGAGCATACGATGTCTCCTCGGATGAACTAACAAGTCTTTGAGACACCCCAATACTTATAACTCTCTCTCCCAGTATAAGTCGAACCAAGTTTGTATGTAGAATGTATGACTCTCTCTCTCTCTCTCTCTCTCTCTTCTCTCTCTCTCTCTCTCTCTCTCTTTAATTTTGTTTTCTAATTGACTTCCTTCACTGAATGATATTTCAAGTTTAAAGTCTGAGAGATATTCCATGAACTTTCTTGTCCTAAAGTTCTAATATGCTGCGCTCCTACTACAACACTGTTTTATATATATATATATATATATATATATTATATATATAGATATATATAATCTATATATATATATATATATATATATACACACATATAAATATATCAATATATATATATATATATATCTACTATATACATATATATATATATATATATATATATATATATGTGTGTGTGTGTGTGTGTGTGTGTGTGTGTGTGCGTTTGTGTGCGTGTGTGTGTGTATAATTGAAGTTAATATAGCTGGAAAGTGCAATGTGTGTAATTTATACACTGCCCGTCAAATTAGCAGTTACCATACTTCATCACATAACAAGCGACAACCACTGCTTCAGTCTAATATCCTGCAGGTATTATTAGTTATTATTTTTATTATTATTATTATTATTATTAGTATATTATTATTATTATTATATTAGTTATTATTATTATTATTCATTATGATTTTTATTATTATATTATTATTATTATTTTATTATTATTATCAAACGAAGATATTCAAATCTATCAAGAGGAAAAGGACTTTAACTTGCAAAGAAAACTTCCCAGAAGAGCTTACCCTTAACAAAAAGGGTAACAACCACCAGTAAAAGGACACTACTACACTGTGAATAAAATGATATGAAACATTATCAGTAATTCTCTGATACTCATTAAACCTACAATACTTCATATTTAAACAAATACCAGTTGGCTGGTTTTTATGGCAATGAAATTTTAAAATAATGGATGCAGATTAATGTGTATTGAAACATGTATTAAAAAAACAAGTTCCCTTTTGTAATCATTACAGCACAAACTTTTAATTACACTGTTTTAATTAAAATCACGCCCAGAAATTTCAATATAGTAAAATTTTGGATTACGGAGCAGAGTAATAGGTAGCTGGGCATGTATAGATAAATAATTTCTCTCTCTTTGGTCATTAAAGCATAAACATAATTCCAATGTTTGATTTAAGAAACCTCCCCCAAAGAAGTACTGTGGCCACTTTTGTTTCGAAGTATCTTGCACAAGAAATGTCGAAGGAAATCTGGCAGTCAAAAACTGGAAAGGAAAGTGAAGTATGACTCAAACTACCAATATAATAACTCAACCTCACGTCTATTTGTTTACAAGACCCATCAAGCATTCCTCCTCCAGCAGATGCCAGACAGGCGTCATTCGGGCGACGCGAAGGTCGTCCGGGTCTGGTCAGGGAACTGATGCTTCGAAATTGTCTGGGGAATTATAGAAATGGGCATAAATTTCACCGGATTATTCGTGCTGTGTGGACTGATCGTTTTGCGAATAGAGTTCTCAGCTTCTGTAAATTTCACCTCGTAAAATTTGTACAAATATGCAGGGGAACTGCGATGCCAATAATTTAAGGGATGCAAGATGTAATAAAGAAAAAAATACGTTACATTAGCTTTGTGTTAATAGTTCCATTTACTATTCAGCTGAATTCAAATTTTTCAAATATTGTAAAATGGAAGGAAAACAAAGTGATATAATTGCCTGTATAAATGCAATATATATATATATATATATATATATATATATATATATATATATATATATATATATATATATATATGCATTATATGTCACTAAATGGCGAGTGACAATATATTTAGCCAAGGCCACAGGAGAAATGAAAGAAGGAGTACCGAACGCTTTCGTGTTATTTCAACACATTTTCGAGGTACAATGCTAAAAACACAGAGAACATCTAACAAAGTAAACATAAAAACTGAAAAAATTTAAAAACAAGTATTCAAAGTCGGTTAAAACCAGTACAGCAGGTACAGAACAGTTCAACAGGTGATTAAAAAGAAACAACCCTACAAATCTCGTTAACAAAGATGAACTGTACTTACTGCTGAGTGATGTTAATACCTATGATATACTGACATCAAATCCATCTGAACGTGTGCTTTCTCATTTTAATAAGAAGGTCAAAAGTATCTTAAAAAATAATAAAGATTTGATTAAACAATTTGTAACAATATCTCCAACTTTACCTTACTTGTATGGTCTTGTTAAAACACATAAACCTGGTAACCCCATTAGACCAATTATCAGTTCTGTTGGGTCATGTACTTACAAGCTTTCAAAATGGTTGGTTAAAATTCTTTCACCTTTAGTAGGAAGCATTTCGAATTCTAATATCAAACATAATGTAGATCTGATAGAAAAACTAAATAGCGCAACTATTAATTTTAAGTTTAAAATGATTAGTTTTGATGACGTATCTCTGTTTACAAAAGTACCTATAAATGACTTGCTTGAATATTTAGCTGAATTTTTAGATAATTATGATTTACCCTTGTCCACTCATGATATTTAGAACTGGTTAAACTCTGCATTTGTGATTCTGTTTTTACTTTTGATGACAAATTGTATACACAAAAGTCTGGTATGGCAATGGGAAATCCTCTTTCGCCTGTTTTAAGTAATTTATATATGGAGTTTTTTGAAACAAGATTTTTACCTAATATTTTGCCTTATGGTGTTCTGTGGTTTAGATATGTAAATGATATTTTTTGCATATGGCCTCTAACCGAAAATGTAAACGCATTTCTCTTTAAACTGAATAATTTGGTACCTTCCATTAATTTTACTTGTGAAGAAGAACGTGATGGTTGTCCTTCATTTTTGGATGTAAATGTTCACTGTACTCTAAATGGCCTCAAATACTCAGTGTATAGAAAACATACAAACGTAAATTCATACATTCACTATTATTCTAACCATAGCAATCAAGTTAAGAAGGCTACTTTTTCTTCCATGTTTTTAAGAGCCTTCGTATCTGCAGCCCGGAATTTCTTCAGGAAGAGTTTGAAAATATTTTCAACATATCGGAAAAATTAAAATACCCTAAATATTTTATTGAATGTGCTTTACAAAAAGCACAAAAAACTTTTTATTCTGTAACTCCGAGAATGGCTTTTAATCATGATAATGTGCTTGTTTTACCATATAATGACCTCCTACGGAGGGTTCCAAGTTTTTGCAAGAATTTTAATATTAATGTTGTTTTTAAATTTTCAAATACACTGAAAAACATACTAATAAGGAATTCTCCCAAAGTTTCTCAGGGCAAGTGTTTTTATCTCGGACAATCTGGGAAGGGACTGGGCACCAGAATTAAACAACACAGATATAGTGTGAGAACAGGACAAATGTCGAATGCTTTGTTTTTACACATTAATAATTTTAATCACATGATTCATTGAGAGGGGGCAAAAGTTGTTTTATATTGTAATAATATAACTCGGAGGAATATAATTAAATCTGCTTTTATCAAATATCACAGTGACTTAATGAATGCAAGCCAGAGTATGTACAAACTGGACCAATTTGTTGTTAACGAGATTTGTAGGGTTGTTTCTTTTTAATCACCTGATGAACTGTTCTGTACCTGCTGTACTGGTTTTAACCGACTTTGAATACTTGTTTTTAAATTTTTTCAGTTTTTATGTTTACTTTGTTAGATGTTCTCTGTGTTTTTAGTATTGTACCTCAAAAATGTGTTGAAATAACACGAAAGCGCTCGGTACTCCTTCTTTCATTTCCCCTGTGGCCTTGGCTAAATATATATATATATATATATATATATATATATATATATATATATATATATATATATATATATATATAATATATGTATATGATTATATGTATGTATATGTATATATATATATTATATATCTATATATATTATATATATATACATATATATACACACACATATATATATATATATATATATATATATATATATATATATATATATATATAAATTTTTCCAGGATTTCAGTGGGGGCCAAGTGCCCCCTCTTGCCCCTATATGCTGGTGCTCATTCCTGTATCCCCGATAAAATCTTAATATTTTCATGGCTATTTTCATGGCTATTTCCATTTAAAATAGCGAAAGGAGAAGTAAATCTCTACGTTTCTCATCCTACGCCTAGATAAGCAAACATCCCTTCTGTTTCTCCCGTAGTGTCAGAAGTTTGGCTTTAATGGCACTATTCTTCGGCCAACCTAGACTGGCCTCCATCGTCGGCACCCGTTGTGTTGGTCGTATAGTGTATGTATCTAGATATTCTACCTCTGGTATTTAGAATCTTTATGAAGGGTTGTTTCTTTCATTTTGCGTTGGGTGCTATTTTCTCAATCCTGGAAGCCCCTTGAAAGTCTAAAGAGAAGTTACCTTAAAAATAATGTAGCAAATTTTCGCCATTTCCGAGGTCACAAGAGAATCATGTAGACAGTAATAGCATAATTTTTCCTTATGTTACTATTTTCATGGCTTTTGGGGTTTGTTGTCACTTTTATTACACTTCCAATCAACCATTACAAGCTTTGCAAAATAACATTACCGTATGTCTGGTTACTTTGTGTTTGGTTTATTAGTTTTATTTCTCAAGAAGAAATACAATCGAGCATTTCTACAAGAAAAATAAACAGTGACGTCAGAGTTAATTAAAACATCTAGTTGAGTTATAGCTTGTTACATGGTAAGCATTTTTGAAAATCTCCTTTTGGCAAGGTCATATTTCCTCTGAATGGCAACTCGGGCCTTTATATAACATGGTTCATCCTTCTGCGAAATTAAATTAACAAGACGAAGGCAACGAAGTAGTGACGATCAACTTTTTCTGGAGGCGAATTAAGGGAACAGCATAGTTTTAACTTTAGATAAAAAAAAAACGATAGATATTTATCGTCCTTCATATATTTTAAAACCCAAAGGGAGGTAACCTTTTTATCGTTTTTCTTGCCCAGCTTCAAAGAATTTTAGGCTCAGATATGAAAAAGAGAAATCGGTTGCATACCAATAATAATGTGCATGAATAGTTGTTACAAAATAAGGAAAACGCGGGAGTAATAATGCATTCTCCCTGACAACACAGTGTAGGAGGCAATTTTACACGATTAGGGACACATTTCCAATAAAATTAGTCATCGTCTTGCCGACAAGTGGTAGGCAAAGTAAATTACACACACACACTCTCTCTCTCTCTCTCTCTCTCTCTCTCTCTCTCTCTCTCTCTCTCTCTCTCTCTCTCTCTCTCTCTCTCTCATTCTAGAAGTCAGTCGTCGGTTTATCCACCTTGAAAATGAGACATTCGCTAAAACGAGCTTCTCTCTTTGGACAGAAGAAAATTAAGAAAACAAGACGACGGCTGAGGAAGCTGCGAAGATCCTTGATTGTGAGAAAAGCTGAGGGTTCTAAAACCCCCATCAAGTTAATACGGCAGGAGCCTGGGATCAAAGACTCACTTTCTCTCTCTCTCTCTCTCTCTCTCTCTCTCTCTCTCTCTCTCTCTCTCTCTCTCTAACCTAGACCAACGATATTCCTTTGGTGACGATGATCGCCGGTAGGGGATATTATCCTTCTGAACGACTCCATTGCAGTTGCTGTTATGTCCTTCCTTGATTACACATTCTTATGCCAGGGAGCTACAATTCCCTCAAGTCGGGTAGTCGAGCTCTTGCGCATGCGCAGTTTACACATTTGACGTGAGGAAGGTATAATCAGAAGAAAATATAGCATAGAATAACCTATTAAAATCTGCACTAAATATCATTCTCATCGTCTTCGTGAATGATGAAAGAATCACGTTAATGCAGATAGACGAATCTTCATCTAAACATTTTGCTCATCCATATCCTGGGAGACGCGAACCAAGCAAACCAATGCAGCAACGTCCTTATTTCTACACTGAGACAAAAATGTGAGAGGAAAATTGTTTTCCTCCTAGAAAACCTGTCACCTGCAGCTTTGAGGCTAAGAATCCCATAACCAAGATTTTCTTCTGTATGCTGTCTATCATAGGATTACACTTTGACCAAACAAAAACATTTCTGCGTTGCATTCTGAGTGAAGCCTGTTTGTGTCTCCAGCATAACAGAAGAATTTACAAGCGTTTTCGCACATCACACACACACACACACACACACACACACACACACACACACACACACACACACACACACACACACACATATATATATATATATATATATATATATATATATATATATATATATATATATATATATATATATATATGAATAATTATCACATCGAACCGTGATCCATTTATATATCAATTCAAGCTACAAATGTCCTTTAATATCTAAATTCACTTTACCTCCCAAATGATATATTTTCATATATGTACCGAAGGGGAATGTTTTTTTAGTTGATAATAATTTCGTCCCCCCATGGGATCGAACCACCGTCCAAGTGGACGGGGACGAAATCAGGACAGTCAGTGACGCTATCCAATCAGTCACTGACTGTTCTGATTTCGTCCCCGTCCACTTGGACGGTGGTTCGATCCCATGGGGGGACGAAATTATTATCAACTAAAAAATTCCCCTTCGGTACATATATGAAAATATATCATTTGGGAGGTAAAGTGAATTTAGATATTAAAGGACATTTGTAGCTTGAATTGATATATATATATATATATATATATATATATATATATATATATATATATATATATATATATATATATGTATAATTTCACATCTACTAAAAAATTCGAAAAATAAACTGGTAATTCATAATAGTTGTGGATGCATTTCAGGATACAAACCACCAGCTCTTCCTCAAGAAACGTTTAAACATGAAAAAGCATTACACATATAAAGAAAAACTGAAATGTTCAATTTGATCGAATATGTCAAGTGACATCGTATATCCCATAATTGAAAGACCCAAAATTTAATAGTTCTTAACTCTTAAACGAAATATATAGTAAAATTTGGTATGAAAAATGTATTAAGAAAAGCGTTTGTTGAAAAAGGAATCTGTCACGATATTTGATAGAAGGAGTCCAATTATCATTAACTCCTTCATTGGACAGGTACCGAGGGCGAGGTGGGTTGATGCCGACTCCAAAGCAATGAACACCTGAGAGCGACAGGTATTTGTAGTTGAGAGGCGGATAAACTTATACCTTCTTGCGGTGGCGGTGTGGTTTAAAGCTTCACTGTGCGTGTTGGATTTGTTGGTTTCGATGGTTCGCGCCCGCGAGCAGTTCCCCTTCGGTTAAACATATATGAAAATATATTAATTCCAAGGTAAAGCATAATTAGATATTAAAGGATATTTGGAGCTCGATGTATGTATATGAATCACGGTAATGTGATATGTCTCACATATATATATATATATATATATATATATATATATATATATATATATATATATATATATATATATATATATATATATAAGAATCAGTTAACGGTTTCATTTGTGTAGAAAATAAAAAGGAAAACCCTTTTCAGAGATTTCCAAACCTTCCGGAGGAGGAAACTCCATACTTCCTTCGAAAATCGTTTGTCAGTTTACTGGGCTCCGGAGGTTCGTCTTTTAACTTTCGATTAAACCTTCAAGAAGTTGGAATTTCTTCCGACTCCGCTGTTGTTTTTGTTCCTGTTTCCCGTTGTTGCTTTTTTTTTTTTTGCCTGGAATCTTTTAGAGGCGAGGCGTTCGCCTTCTGAATGAAATTGATAAATTCCGGATTAATTTCTTTTCATAGGTTCAAGAGAGAGAGAGAGAGAGAGAGAGACAGGATCCTCAGCTGGGAGGCGAAACGGAAGAGGCAGAGAAACTTTTTAATAGAGAGAGAGAGAGAGAGAGAGAGAGAGAGAGAGAGAAGGCTAAATAAACACTAATAAACAGACAGAGACGAAATAGTTAAGAAAGAATACTCCATGGAATTCATTCCTGTCGCCAATAAACACACACACAGAAAGATAATGGTCAATTATTTCTCGGTCATTTAAAGCTAATAAAGTTTTTCAGGTACATTTCACAAAGCTTGACGTAGAAAAAAAGTTCGTTTTTCCCTATCTATTTAGTTTGACAGAGAGAGAGAGAGACAGAGAGAGAGAGTTTGGGGTTAGGAGTTCAGTGCTAGATCACTTCTGTTTGTTACTAATTGAATGAAAAAGCGCAACTTTCATTTTCACTTAACAAGTAAAGTTTTATTACATGTAAAGTAACTGGAAAACAACTTTTGATTAAATAAGACAACATATAGTTTCATCCACTGCTTTGATATTGCAATATGCATTAAGTTATTTCATGGAGTCGATCCAAAGGAAAAAAAACAACTGCTGTCACATTCATCCTTTAACTGTTTCATCAGCAACAAGATTAAGCCAGCCTCATGCTTGCACGGACTCTTGCTAGAACTGTTTCATCATAGATGAATTCTCTATGCAGTTTCATTCACAGAACTAGAAAAGCAAGATAGAGGCGTGGTTACTATTTCTTGAAGATTTTATTATTTCAGACAAGCACTAAATTGATTTGTCATTCATTGATAGAAGAAGATGCTTCAGCTATTGAAGAAACAAATCGTACTTGAAGGTGTTCACGACTCCTTCAAAGCTGTTTTTGCTCTATGAAGCTAATATCTTTCCGTAGGGCATAAGTAAATAAATAAATAAATAAAAGAAAACTCTTCGTTGGGCTCCTGGTAAAACTGATCATAGGATGGCCTTACGTTATGAAGAACTCAATCTATCTATCTATCTATCTATCTATATATCTTCTATAATAATAAAATCCGAGTCAATCTAGTCCTCCCCCGGCTGACAGTAGGGGAGACATGACACAGCCACACCCCTCCGGCAAACGGTGGTAGGTTGGGGAACAGGGGGGAACAAGAGGGTAGGGAAGACATACACCATCCTCCTGCAAACCTGTTTGTCCTCCCCGGTTGGAAGCGGGCTAGGTAGGTAGGGGATTGGGAGGGTAAGGGAGACAGCAGCGCCAACAAGCTCTTATTGCAAATTAAATTACGGAATACATATTGTACCTGTGGACAGAGCAAGGTAAATAGGGGAGGGGAGCTTATTTCCCTCCTTCATTTCACGTTCATATTATAGACTGAGTCAACAAGGAGACTGACAGAGAGACAAAAAGGAAATTCAAACATACAGAAGCAGCAGGTGACAAGGGGGAGGCAGTGTGGAGAGGAGGATGAGGAGTTTTTCACGAGAGAGAGAGAGAGAGAGACGAGAGAGAGAGAGAGAGAGAGAGAGAGAGAGAGAGAAAAGAGAGAAGGAGAGAGAAGAGAGAGAGAGAGTCAAATGTCGGGTGGTTTGGAGGGAGCGAAAATTTCATTTGAATATTTGATGAGCCTTATTACAACAATGTTTTCAGTTTCTACACCCATGAAATACCCATCTGCATATGTAGCATATTTAAAAGACGAATAATACTGTTTCTGCTGAATTCTTTCTTTTTCCTCTACTCCTGTTGTGCTTGTGAGTATATATATATATATATATATATATATATATATATATATATATATATATATATATATATATATATATATATATATATATGTATATTGGTGGGCTGCAGAAATCCGAACTGCTTGACCAATCCAGACAAAATTTGGCACGTGTCGATGATTTGACCCAACTTTGATAATAGGGCAAACCCTTACCCCCGTCCCCTTCCCCTCCCTCTTACCTTTGTAATTTAGGTGGTAAATAAACTTTGCGGGTTTATCATACCCCATTTAATGTACTGGAGACCATAGTAATATATTATTGAGAATACTTGTCAGTCATCACAGTAATATCTGGATAAAAAAGGACAAACAGCACAGCAGGATCTGGACAAAAGGGACAGTCACCACAGTAATAACTGGATAAAAGGGACAGCCAGCATAATAATACCTGTTTAAAGGAGACTTATAGTACCGTAAGACAAGCACAGTAATACCTGGTTAAAGGGGACTGACAGCATAAAAATACTTGGATAAGAAAACAGACAGCGCAGTAATACCTTGGAAAGGTGTTAGGCAGAACAGTAACACTGAGATAAAAGGGACAGTTACCATAGTAATACCTACATAAAAGGGAAAGTCACCACAGTAATATTTGGATAAAGATACAGTATTACTTGGATAAAAGGGACAGTAATTTTTACTTTATCAAAGATTCAATTTTATTTTTAAAAATCTTTTGTTTTGGCTGGTGAATACTCAAGCTTTTCTAAGATTACAATGCAACCAAGAAATAAAATGGAATTAAAAGAAATACCAAACGATATTGCCTGAATGATAAACAATGAGATTTCGAAAATTAAAGAGCAAATAGAAAATATCGAGAAATTGGAAATCATTTACTCAGGAAAGAAAACATACATGTCCCCAAAACGCTATATAATAATGTTAATAGGGGTTACTGAAAATAAAAAATAACTTACTTCATCAACAAAACAAAAATGTTTCATCTTAGTAATTCTTTGCTTCTTTCAATTCAATGATGCTAAGCTTAGCGACCTGAAAACATTTTATGCTCAACTTCTCAGTTTTTCACATAAATTAAACCTTGTCAAAAATAAACAACTTGGACACTAAAGAATAGTTCATGTCATGGTAACTGATTATAAATAATGTTCTCTTGAAATACTATTTCAGTAATAATAAAATCACTCAAATGGAAAGAAATGACCGAACAAGAGCAAAGGAAAATAATTGGAAATACATAAATCACTCCCATCAAGCCGTAAATTTTTTTGGAATCGAGTAAGTGGAAATTTTCCATAAGGCAGACCTGGAAGAATTTCTGCCATTGAAATTCATTGAATATTCAAATGAATTTCCTCGTCTCTTTCTCACGGACACGAAAATATGCATAATTTACCCCTCCTTCCAACTCTTTTTGTGGCTCTCTTCCTCCCTGGCTCACTTGGCATGTGTGAATGTGTGCACGTGTGCGCTCGCGCGAGGGTGAATGTACTTTTGAGTGTATGTATGTGTTTGGGTGTAAGGGTGGGTTTTGACGTTGTTCCTTTCGTTCTCTCTCCTTCACAAATGGTTCCTATCAGTCTCTCTCTCTCTCTCTCTCTCTCTCTCTCTCTCTCTCTTGCAGTATACTAGCAACAAATCTATTTCACAATCGCGAAGCCCTTGTTCGACATTTCGATATGTAGAAGGACGAACTATCTGGGTACATTTTCTAAGCCTATTGGACTCTGTTTGCCAACGAGGAGAACTGCTTAACTAATGGCTTGTTTGCTGATGTGATTCGCCATCGGGGTCAGGGACATAAGACGAGAACATAACAGAATTCTAGCCATGTGAAATTATAAAATATTGTGAGACTTGGTCCTGGATGCTCTTGCCTCTGCGTCATGTATAAAATTGTCCAATTCCTCTTTGAATATATTTCTGCCCAAAGCTAGACTCGCCAATAATCAATTATAACCAATATAGACTGGTGCTCATTTTATCTTTGGTTCACCACAATGTTCAATTGACTTTACACTCTAAACCAACATGTCGCCCTAATAATGGGTAAAGGCAAATGCTATAGTTGTGAACCCCTACATAGACTATATATGTATCCTGTAAGTTTCATTTTTTGTGAAAATGAAAAGTGTGTAACCTTGGCTTCTTCATGGCAAACGTCATCAAAGGAACTGACCATTAAGTCTGCCTCGCTTCCCCATAGTAAGAACTCGAGACACGGGGTCTGGATGTGACTTTGATAAAGAAGGAAAAATATATTTGCTAGATATAAAGCGCTAAGAGCCATCGTTGTGGTACTTAGTAAAACCAGATGAATAGTCGTTTCTAAATGTAACAATATGAACTAATAGAAAATCGGTTGGAAGTGATGTAACCAAGCAATAGCTTGTTGTCTTGCATCAAGCCTTAAACTTCATAGGATTTCCAAATGGTGTATACTATTGGACAGAGATCATGTCGTATTTCTACCGAGTAATAGCTGAGTGAAATATGTTCATTGGTTTGAAACTTAATAGTTGATCACATTCGCGTGGAAGATATATATTATATATATATATATATATATATATATATATATATATATTATATATATATATATATATATATATATATATTCTTGCAATTCCACAATGGTCCCGTGGGTGAAGTATATAAGAGATCCTCATGTGAAAATGAAAGAAGGAGGTACCAAGACTTTCAACTTTTATTCCAAAGTCATCTTCAGGGTACATTTTGGAATAAAAGTTGAAAGTCTTGGTACCTCCTTCTTTCATTTTCACGTGAGGATCTCCTATATATATATATATATATATATATATATATATATATATATATATATATATATATAGTATATATATATATATATATATATACATACATATATATATATATATATATATATATATATATATATATATATATATATATATATATATATATATATATATATATATATATATATATATATATATATATATATATATATATATATATATATATAAAGGTTTTTACCACAAAGGAAAAAATGTATAAATCGAGATAGCCAAGCCCTTTCGGTCTAGTTCGACCCTTTACTCAGGCACAACTGATTTTACAGAGGAAAAATATAGTCAAGGTATGGCTTAATAAATATAATATAATATATATAATTATATTATATAATATATATGAATTGAACTTATCACATCACCGTGATTCATATAAATCATTCGAGCTACAAATGTCCTTTAATATCTAATTCGCTCTACCTCGGAATTGATTTATTTTCATATATGTACCGAGGGGGAATTTTTTAGTTGATAATAATTTCGTACCCCCATGGGATCGAACCACCGTCCAGTTGGACGGGGAACGAAATCAGGATCGGAAAGTGACGCTACCGAATCTGCTATCAGAGAGGCTAAGGGTTTATATCGATTCTGACCATTACAAATCAACGCCGATCTCGCTGTATTCGTAATTAGAATCGATATGAAACCCCCTCCACCATGCGTTTGACCCACGCAGCCTTGTTATGAATACTTATCACATCACCGTGATTCATATAAATCATTCATGCGTGGGTCAAACGCTCGAATCGGCTAGCATGGTGGAGGGGGTTTCATATCGATTCTAATTACGAATACAACGAGATCGGCGTTGATTTGTAATGGTCAGAATCGATATAAACCTCTAACCTCTCTGATAGCAGATTCGGTAGCGTCACTGTCCGATCCTGATTTCGTTCCCCGTCTAACTGGACGGTGGTTCGATCCCATGGGGGTACGAAATTATTATCAACAAAAAAATTCCCCCTAGGTACATATATGAAAATATATCAATTCCGAGGTAGAGCGAATTAGATATTAAAGGACATTTGTAGCTCGAATGATATATATATATATATATATATATATATATATATATATATATATATATACGCTATAAGAAAGTGTGCTTGATTTTTATCTAAAGTTAAACTCTCTCTCTCTCTCTCTCTCTCTCTCTCTCTCTCTCTCTCTCTGTGAAATCTTCCAGTAGCCTTCCTCTCGCTTCCTTTTTGGTACACGTCCCCCTTTCCAATATCACTGTTGGCCCAGCCGTGTTTTTCACACTTCCCGGCGCACTTACATTCCGACACTTTTATTCAAGAGGAGATTTAGACTTTCTTTGTTCTCAGTGGTCTTTGTTGTACGACTTTTTACTTTAATTCTTAACGCTACGGGTGTCCCTTTATTGTACCAATCGTTATTCTACTCTATTCTATCACTGAATCTTAGCTAAGGTTATTTTCAGATTGTGTTCAAATCTATATTATTATTATTATGATTATTGAAAAAGAAACCCACAAATTCAATTTGTAACTTGTTTACTTCTAAGTATTTACATTTAGTTTTACTCCACACTCGAGTACTTTCAGGCCCTTCTGTGGCCCATTCTCAAGAGATGTTGGGATGTTAGCCTGGGTCAAGGCCCAGCAGTCTTCTGGAACTTCTTCTCGTTGTGCTGTCATTTATGCGATGGCTGTCTGTTGGGCAGGAAACCTAATCTCCAGGTCAGCAGGGTCAATCTTAGCTTCTTTTAATATCAAAGCTCGGCTTATGGGATCTTCTGAGGTAAAACCTTTGTTTCCTTCAATTACTTTGATCTCTCTGATAAGCGCACCTTCTACTACCCTCCTGTGACTAATTTTGTTGCTTTTGTATATAAGCCTACTGTTTTTGAAATCCATCCTATGGTCATTTTCCCAACAATGTCTAGCTATAGCACTCCCTGAGAGTTAAGCTGTACTGCCCTTCTATGTTCTTGGACTCTAGTCCTTATTCCCCTACCTGATTCCCCCACATATCTGTCTCCACAATTATTGCAATTGATTATGTATACCCCCGCTACATCATCTGTATTACTGTCTTCTCCTTCCAATTTATTTTTACATACTTTGTTTTTTAAGGTATTATCAAAGGTATATACAAATATATATTGACTTTCTTTCATTTTTGAAGTGATTTGTTTCATTTTAGGCATAAAAAAAGGGAGGGCAACTATTTTCTTGTTTTCTTTATTCCATGTACTCTCTACATTCGCTCTGTAAAATATTTTCTAGCTTTGGTGAGTGCCCTTTTTCTGAACCATTCCGGGTATGCTAATGCATCGAAGCTTTTATCGATGTAATTTATTTCTTGCTCTATCTTGCAAGGGTCACACGTTCTCATTGCCCTAAGAAATAAACCTGTTAGAACCCCTATTTTTATATCATGACTATGAAAAGAGAAGAAATGAATATATGAGTTTGTATGTGTGGGCTTTCTATATGTGCTGAATTCATATCCTGTTTCTTTCTTTCTATGAGTATGTCTAAAAGGCAGTTTATTATTGTTACTTTTCTCTAAAGTGAACTGGATATTGTTATCAAACTTATTGAGCTCATCTAGAAAAGTTTCTATTTTATTTCCATCCCCTTGCAGAATAGCAAAAATCATCCACGTATCTCCACCATCCTTGCAGTTTTAAGTCAGGGACATTCACATTAGGAACTAGATTAGTTTCGAAATATTCCATATAGATGTTAGCGAGTATAGGTGATAATGAGGACCCCATAGCTACTCCATATTTCTGTTTGTAAACATGTCCCTCAAACGTGAAATAAGTATCACTGACACACAATTTGATCAACTCAAGGAAGACGCCTATTTCGATGTTTGGATTGAAAATACCCTCAATTATGTTTAGTCTGTAGGAATTCTAATACTTGATCTAAGGGACTTGGTGAATAATGCTACTACATCAAAACTAACCATGTGGTCCCTTTATATTCTTTTTCTTAACTTTGTCTATGAAATCTACTGATGTTTAATATGGGATTCTGAAAATATACCTAAGTATATTCCTAGTTCTCCAGCTACCACACTGCTAAGTTTTTGTTAGGGAGTTTCCTACTAGAACCAATAGGGCGTAGAGGGCAGCCCTCCTTGTGTATTTTGGGGCTGCCATATATATATGCAAGTTCAGGTAATTTACTTGAGAATAATTTAGTGCATAGCATGTCCTTCCCATTACCTAGTCTACTGATTATTTTCTTCACATTCTGATTAAAGGTATTCTGAAGCTTTTGGATTGTTGGAGGATTCTCTATTTTAGCATACGTAGTTTCATCATCTAGTAGCCTGTACATTTTAACCCTATATTCTGAGCTATTCATGATGACAATACTACCCCCTTTGTCAGCTTTCATAATTCTAATATCTTTGTAGCTTTTTAATCCCTTCAGAGCGATACTAAATCTCCTTGGCAAGATATCTCCAAGTTTGCTTTCATTACTCCCTATCATCACTCCTCTGAGAAAAGGAGCTAAATCATTGTGATGTTCAACATTAAGGTAGTTAATCTTGCTGTTGAATTCTATGTTAATATTGTTTGTAGTCCCTGCACAAAAATTTAATCCTAGCCCTAGTGCTGCTGTTTCATCCCTAGTCAATAATCTACTTGAGATATTCTTTATATTATCCATATTGCTAAATTTTATCCAAACCGAATTACTAAATAAACTCTCAAACTTATTTTTAATGTGACCATGTTACGATTGTATCAAAGTTTACTCTACTGTTGACCTGCCCAACACTTTTTTGTACCACTCCCCCTTTATGGTCTCTTGAAGTGTGTTTTGTGTACTCCTTACACAGCAAATGCAGCTTCTTCATTCTCCCTAAGCTCTTGCAACTGTCCTTGATGTATCCTTCTTAAAACTGCTGAATGCTTCTCCACTCCAGGGTCTTCTTCCAATCCTGCCATATGTTTTTGGACACACTTTGTTCTTCAAACATTCACTTATAAACCTATTGTTTCTAGTAGGAAATCTCCTAACAAAAACTTAGCAGTGTGGTTAGCTGGAGAACTAGGAATATACTTAGGTATATTTTTAGAATCCCATATTAAACATTCAGTAGATTTCATAGACAAAGTTAAGAAAAAGATATAAAGGGACACATGGTTAGTTTTGATGTAGTAGCATTATTCACAATGTCCCCCTTAGATAAAGTATTAGAATTCCTACAGACTAAACATAATGAGGGTATTTTCAATCCAACATCGAAATAGGCGTCTTCCTTGAGTTGATCAAATTGTGTGTCAGTGATACTTATTTCACGTTTGAGGGACATGTTTACAAACAGAAATATGGAGTAGCTATGGGGTCCTCATTATCACCTATACTCGCTAACATCTATATGGAATATTTCGAAACTAATCTAGTTCCTAATGTGAATGTCCCTGACTTAAAACAAAACTGCAAGGATGGTGGAGATACGTGGATGATATTTTTGCTATCTGCAAGGGGATGGAAATAAAATAGAAACTTTTCTAGATGAGCTCAATAAGTTTGATAACAATATCCAGTTCACTTTAGAGAAAAGTGACAATAATAAACTGCCCTTTTTAGACATACTCATAGAAAGAAAAGAAACAGGATATGAATTCAGCACATAATAAATAAAGCGCCCACACATACAAACTCATATATTCATTTCTCTTTTCATAGTCATGATATAAAAATAGGGGTTCTAACAGGTTTATTCTTAGGGCAATGAGAACGTGTACCCTTGCAAGATAGAGCAAGAAATAAATTACATCGATAAAAGCTTCGATGCATTAGCATACCCGGAATGGTTCAGAAAAAGGGCACTCACCAAAGCTAGAAAAATATTTTACAGAGCGAATGTAGAGAGTACATGGAATAAAGAAAACAAGAAAATAGTTGCCCTCCCTTTTTATGCCTTAAAATGAAACAAATCACTTCAAAAATGAAAGAAAGTCAATATATATTTGTATATACCTTTGATAATACCTTAAAAAACAAAGTATGTAAAAATAAATTGGAAGGAGAAGACAGTAATACAGATGATGTAGCGGGGGTATACATAATCAATTGCAATAATTGTGGAGACAGATATGTGGGGGAATCAGGTAGGGGAATAAGGACTAGAGTCCAAGAACATAGAAGGGCAGTACAGCTTAACTCTCAGGGGAGTGCTATAGCTAGACATTGTTGGGGAAAATGACCATAGGATGGATTTCAAAAACAGTAGGCTTATATACAAAAGCACAAAATTAGTCACAGGAGGGTAGTAGAAGGTGCGCTTATCAGAGAGATCAAAGTAATTGAAGGAAACAAAGGTTTTACCTCAGAAGATCCCATAAGCCGAGCTTTGATATTAAAAGAAAGCTAGATTGACCCTGCGACCTGGAGATTAGGTTTCCTGCCCAACAGACTTACGGTGACCACACCCTTACCACAAGGGTGAATCCCATTGACCATCAGCTCAGGATATCAGAGCGACAAGAGGGGATTGGCAACTCTCAAGAAAACCAGAACAGCCATCGCATAAATGACAGCACAACGAGAAGAAGTTCCAGAAGACTGCTGGGCCTTGACCCAGGCTAACATCCCAACATCTCTTGAGAATGGGCCACAGAAGGGCCTGAAAGTACTCGAGTGTGGAGTAAACTAAATGTAAATACTTAGAAGTAAACAAGTTACAAATTGAATTTGTGGGTTTCTTTTTCAATCTTCAGAAGAAAACTGAAAGAAGTTTTTGTTTGGTTCATTATGATTATTATTATTATTATTATTATTATTATTATTATTATTAATATTATTATTTGGAAAGCGGTAGGACTCTACTAGCACAAATGCTGATGGTTGATTTAAGGTCCAAAGTTAAGGATAATATAAAGAAAAAAATACGCAGATGTACCAGCAAAAATAGTCCATAGAAAGACATAAGCAACTTAATATTTAAAACGATGGAAAAAAAAAAACTTTGTTCAATTCTATTTCTGCACAGCTGAAGGCCAGCAGTTCCAGTACTGGTCTTTCAAACGGTGATAAAACGAACCTTTACGGTGTCTGTGGTTGGTGAAGCCACAGCTAGGATTATAAAAATTTGATTTAAAAAAATGAGCGAGAAAAAAAAGTTTCTTACAGTTCATGTCATGGAAGCAACGCCGTGAGACTTCAATGAGAGTGACTCCCAGTTCTTTTCACGTCACATAATTGACGCTTCCTTTTCCCATTTTAAAATGTTTTTCCGCTCTTCTATAATTATGCTAATCTTCTGGGGACTTTGCTTTATTCCTGGTGTTTGTATACTTTATAGTACGCAGGTAATGAAATGAATTATCATACTCATTTTCTTAACGCTCTGTTACTTGACGTTCACACGATCATCAACAAAAATCTTCGAAAATTTAACCTTGGTTTTCTCAAATTAGGAATATGTTCATGTTCAGGAAATATAGAATAGGATTTAGACATTTAAAACTTGCAGGGTAAAGAACCTTCAGCTCTTTCGAATATCTCTTTGCAGTACATTTGCGAGACACGCTACGTCTTTTATTTCACATTTCAAGTTTTATCGATTTTTTTTATTTTTTTGTTTACTGTTATGATCTCTTTACTTTCATTATGTCTCTCATACAAAATACATAAGTGATACCTACCTAGACCAAAGTCATAGAAGAGAGAGAGAGAGGGAGAGAGATCCAAAATACGATCTACTATTTGATTACTGTTTATATGTAAGAGTTTACATATAATAAAGAATGTATTTTGACATTCTATAAATTATGAATATTATTGTTAATCAAAACCCATGCATGACTCAAGGGGTCATATGAGAACGCGCAGGAATGTAATGTATTATTGAAGCAGTGTTGAAGTTGCCTTGACGTTGCTCTGACGTCGCTTTGTATAACGTCTTAGTTTGTAATCACCTGGATCATCAGTTTCATGCTTAGAAAGGTAACACCAACCGATGCCCCATTGGCAAAATACATGTTGTCGTTCCCATTACAGTCTGTGCCTACGTGACAGACCTAGATTCGTATGTTCATTTGTGTGTATAACAATTGAGCAATGTATTGCTCACCTATGACCTTGTAAACCGAATTGTACATCAGACTTCGATCACACCTCTCTGCTTGAAGAGCTATCCAAATCTTCCTGTAGATATTGTTGTGATGTAAACTTGTTAAATATAACTTGTTATTTAACTATGAGTTTTAACGACTCAAACTCTACATCAGAAAGAAGCAATTGAATGAAACTTAAAGAATATCATCACAGTCGATGAGACTGAGTCAAGAATGAAGGGTATTTTACCAACTGACATCTGATTTGCAGATCAAAAGAACAACCCAGGGCCTCGTTTGTAAATATAATACGAGAGCACTAATATATATAGTACTGATGGACAGATTTATCCAGCTCTATGCAACAGGAGTAGAGATTAATTGAAAATGTTATAAATGTTATGAATGTGTTCTGGGTCAGAATTTTATTTGCCAAAACTTTACGAGTTATTTAATTTAATGCTCCGTTTGTGGACATGACTGAAAATAAATTTCATGCTGCGAAATTCATCTGCTTTCAAAGTTAGATTTAGACTTCGGGTCCAGATTTAGCCCTGACCTTTATGCAAACTTCACTTATCACATTGAGCTTAAAAATTCATAATTTGGTTTTTGCACGAGGAAAACAAACAGAAATTTGAAGTTTTAAATGAAAATTTTTATTAGTGAATCTATTTCCCTTGTAAAGAACCAAAGGCTAATCAATCCCATGACTCCTTCGCTGAATTTTGCATATTCCTAATCTACTCTTACCCCAGTTTATTTTATCTGTATCCTACATTTCGTTTCCTTCCACTTATATTCCATTATCACTTTGGTTATTACAAAGCTTTCTTTTCTGAACTACCTCTACTGCCACACATTCCCCTCTGACTCTAAACTGATCTTTTTATCTTAATTTTTTCTTCCACCAAATAATGAGCATATGTAAATCCATACAATCCTTTTCTTATTATTATATCAGATAACTTGAACTTCTCTCCTCCCAATTTTTAATTTCCTAATCGCAGTTATGTATGCGTAATCCCCTTCTCATTCTGGCGCCAGACTGAAAAGGGGAATCGAACAGTTTCCCGAAAGCTTTCAGTACAGATTCATCTTTAGATATATTATATATTTAAACTATTTCTTGCTGACCTATGGAAAATGGTTCGAAGACGGATGTGGTGAGCATTGGATCTGTTGACAATTACATTCCTTGAAATGATATATATCAGCGTTGGCTCTCACGGAGGAAAAAGGAAATGCTCTTTGTTGAGGAGAATCTGTATTCGTAACAAATATATGTACATATACAAAACTGTGGCTTTGTTTATTTATTTCAAGACTTGCCGCTATGAGTATTTTCTAATTAATAATAATATTCTTTAGAAACAAGCCACGAACTCCATATTTCTCTTTCATCTGCCTTTGCATTTCAACAGAAGTAGATAGCTTTTTGTCAAGCTACATTGGCCATATTTTAAACATCTACCAGTTATGAGTACATTAATTTTATCAATAACAAAAACTACATTTTATGGTTTATGTTGACAGCTGTTATATCAGGCTCAATCAAATATATGAAATCAGAGAATTGTTTCGAAATACTGAGATTAGTGAAGTGAATTGCCTTTTTATGTCTGTTACCTGCAGTTTACTCGTACAAATACAGTCTTAACGTAAATTAATAAATACAGTTCGTATTGCTTAGACAGAGACAGACAGAAAAAGACAGACAGACTCATACAAATCAAATTTTTTTTAGTTATTTCTTCCTGGAAAATTTTCTTTGAGCCTTTGACCTTCAGCAAGGAAATACACACCCTGAAAGTAGATTAAGTTTAAATCAGTGTTGATTCTAATTCCGAAAAAAAGAAGAAACCGAACACGGGTCCAAATAACAGGTCAAGGTAATCCAGACGAATTCCCTCATTGTCCAGTGGCCGAGTTCGCACTTAGGCGCCCGTAATGATCAAACCTCGCTCCTGTGCCGGAGGAAAATTCATCATTTTCCTCGGCAATCAAATTGGGATCCAAGAGGCCATTACTGGGAATGTGTCGTCGTTACCGTTGCCAAGAGACAGGACAACGATTTCGGACGAATTATGGAAGCGGATAAATCAGACCTGGGTCTGGAACCAACACACGTCTTCCGAGAGGATCGGAAACCAATTCAGACGCTGCAATAGTCTGCAAACCTATCCAGCATTATGTACAGGATTAATAGTGTATTTACCGATTGAGTCTCTTTTTTTTCAGCTCAGGGCCATTTACAGGGATAGGCAACGTAGGTACAATGCAATTACCGAAATTTAGGTACACAAGATAAGTTATATCAATAAATGTCTACGCAAAAACATAGCAGATGATGATAATAATAATAATAATAATAATAATAATAATAATAATAATAATAATAATAATAATAATAATAATAATAATAATACATACATACATACATACATACATACATACATACGTGTGGCCGAGAAGGGATTGCTAATGGTAATAAAGAATAATAATAATAATAATAATAATAATAATAATATAATAATAATAATGCATGCATACATACATGCATACATACATACGTGTGGCCGAGAAGGGATTGCTATTGGTAATAAGGAATAATTAGTAATGACTATTGAGAAAACATTGCAATACAAGGGTTCATTATTTGACCCATATTCCTCTTAGCAGGGTCATCTCTCTTAAATTACAGAGACAATTAATTCAATTAGTCTTTCTTAATGACTTTATTAGGAATTCATCCCGCCCCAAGCCTACTCGGAGATGCTCTTGTTATATATGATACACAAGAAATCTTGACTCTCAGTCAGGAATTTCCTAATAAACCAAAACTATTAATATAAATTACGAATAGTGTTTTACCTTCACATAAACTTTGTTTTTTTACTTTTAACAAATTGTTTTAAGTCAGGAATATTATTGACCTGGAAAAAACTAAATCATTTATAATTGTTAGTTGTCTGTTTAAAAGTAATTCATGATGGCAACAAACTTATAACATAGCAGGTTTCCTTGCACGAAATAAGTAGGCATTTTTGACCCCACCTGAAAAAAGGGAAAACAAATTAAAATTCCATATGTACGATAATTGTTTAACACTTAGCAGCAACTCGGGACCATAAGTGGTGTGCATGTAGTAATGGAATAAGCCGAAACATTACATAAAAATACAGTTGACGTTTGTATTATGATATGAAGGTGAGTTTCCTAAGGCCTCGATAATTCCTTGATGCTTAACCATTATCCATATAAATACGAGACAAAGCGCCTCTTGTTTATACGGGATATTTTGTTATGTTTATTCTAGATGTGTTTCGAAGGATCTATGTAGACTTGGGTTAAACGCTTTATATAATTTCCAGGGATAAATTATAATAACATTATTGTTCTAAATATGTTCTTTCACTTTTATGATAATGTGACAGTAACTTCAGTTTTAATATAGTATACACACACACACAGACACACACACACACACACACACACACACATATATATATATATATATATATATATATATATATATATATATATATATATATAACTATATATATTATTTATATATTATATATATATAATAATATATATATATATTATATTTATCATAAATAACTTATATATTATATATATATATATATATATATATATATATATATATATATAATATATATAAAGAAATATAGATAATTTCAATTTGAGATTCGGAGAGAAAACTATTGAAAGAGAAGGCTCTGACGAGCTCCTTTAGCCTTATTGTAAAACGATTAGCCTAATTATATATATGTATGTATATAAACACTTATATATATATATATATATATATATATATATAATATATATATATATTATATATATTAAAGAAATATATGATAATTTCAATTTGAGATTCGGAGAGAAAACTATTGAAAGGAGAGGCCTCCTGACGAGCTCCTTTGAAGATTGTAAAACGATGAGCCTAATTATTACCCTTCGTCTGACCTAAATGGAGCCAATTAACGGTAAGTGTCCTCCACTTCATTAATATTCATTAAAGCAATTTCACCATAATAAGGCTTATCAACAATATGACTCATCTTTCCGACGATAATCATGTGTCCCCCTGTAATTACTCTTGAAACCTGATTATGAACTGCCGAAGCTGGTTAAGCATTACACTTCGTCACTTTAGGGAGGTGTTATTACACTGTTAAAACGTACAATAAAGATACACTCTTTCAGTTTTTGTATATGACCGTATGTATATATATATATATATATAT
>NC_087201.1:146255618-146265618 GCF_015104395.2 Macrobrachium nipponense
CACTCCTGGATTCAAGGCCTTTTCAAGCTTTCTCCTGGATAGCTCCTCCCACTATGCCTGTAGGGGATATTCCAACAACCAGTGGGAGAAGAGGATAGTTTTTCAAAATAAAAAGGAGAATGGATTACTCCAAAGTCGAAGGGGCAACTCATTTAGATACATTAAACTTTGGTTAAAGATTATTTCTTTCCTTGGTTCTAGCTAAAATCTTAAACACCTCCCCATTCTAGAGGACATTTCAACCCTGGACGGGTTGGAATGGACAAGGCAAGCTAGAAACAAGGACCAATTGCAATATAGATTACTGCGCCTTCCATTCTCCCTTGAGTGGACTTATAATATAAGCAATATTAAAAATCTGCCAATTATAATATTCATGAAGTCTTACTCGACAGGCAGAGAATTAAGTAAATTGAAGTGTGACTTGACTAAAGATTAACTTTCGATATTCAAATACACTTAACATATGACGTCACACTGAGAATAACAATGAACAACAATAAGTGTATATATATTTAATTAGGCCTACAGGTAAGTTACATCCTACATCTTATCTGTCTACCCTGATGGATCGATATGACACATTCAGGAGTGTTAATGGCCCAACGGTTTTGTGAAGTTACTTTGTCTCGTAACAAGACAACATCTAACCCTATTAATTATATCAGCACTAAAATTAGTGCACTAACAAGGGGAAAATTAATGGAGTAATTCTTCGTAGGGATTAAATAAGATAACACACACAGACAAGAAAACGGAATGTAAATCTGATCAAAACAACGTCAATCTCACAAAATATAAAGACCAGGGAATAACACTAAATCAAAACAGGTAACCAACTAATGAATAAACGAGCCAGGCTTCGAAATTATCTCTAAGCTATAGCAACATTTGCTGGCTAAAATTTTCCCAAGTTAAATGGAATTCGAAGTGCCTATTGTGGCACTTTTACGACAGTAGTTCGTAAAGAAGTACTAATTTATACATTGCCAAGGTAGCTGGCAGTTTGGCTCTGCCTAAGCAGGGCATACAATATACAAAAAATGCCACAAGGCAGTAAATATGAAGAAAGGAAACCAAGCAAGATAAGATACAGACAATGCAAAAGGAAAGAAGAAAGTTACGAAAGGGTCAGAAAGAAGTAGAAGTAGCAGAGTCTGGCACTCTCTTCTGGATGGAGAGGGTCAGAATTCTCTATAAGAGGGTGGCACTGTGCCAAGCACTAATGCAGAGGGCTATTGGCTCTTGTAAGGTTTTGGAAAACCTCGACACCCTTTTCCCTTCTTCCTTCGACCTCTCTGAGGTCGGTTTGACGATGCCATGGGGGGCCTTGGAGGATCCAAGTCCTTTGAAGATTCCAAAGGGGCATCTGCTCCAGCTGCTGCGACAACTGGAGCCTTGGCACTCGTCCCCTTGCCTAATGCTGCGTGGCTCGGTTCCCTGAGTTCTTCGGCCAAATAGGATTCGGCAGAGTCATTACTCCGGAACCAGTTCGCTGCTGACGGAGGGGGATTGTATGAGGTAATGGTATTCGGGATGGACTTACCCGTGGGGAGGACCGACCCTGGGGTGGGCTGCGAGGCTGCACTATTGGTGGAGTATCCACGATGTTCATGGGTGTCCTGGAGGATTCCTGTTTGGAATTGGCTCTTCCTTGACTGCCGGTATGGGTAGTTGGCCAAGGCAGCGGAGGGAGAGCGACTGGGACTTAGAGCTCCAGAAGGAAGACACGAGTCTGGCACTGGCACTGGCACTAAGGCCGTTTCTGACTCAGTGAAAGGACTCGAACGTGGCTCAACATCCATGAGAGATAGAACCTGGCACTGCCTGGCACCTCAAGTGGCACTGGCTGTGCAGAGGTAGTCGTTGGAGGCCCGTGAAATGGGTCTGGTGCTATGTGAGGGTGGTGGCCCTGATACGGTATAAAGTTAGGAGGAGACTTAAAATCTTGTCCTAGCAGGACATCATAACCTCCTAGTATATAGTTTGCTAATTCCATGGTACATATCTTCGAACGATGAGGTCGTGTGACTCTCAACCGGACAGTAGGTAGGAACATTTTGACACGGTTGAGGCTCTCTATCGTCACGAACTGATGCCTATCAACCTTAGCTCTGAAAGGAATTTTATCCTCTCGGATGATGGAGACTTGCGCACCAGTGTCGTCGAAAGCTCGGACCTGGTGGGCAGGATAGCGACCTCTTGGAGGTGTGACAAATATGGGGCCCTGAGCAGGGGGGCCTAGAGTGAATGGATTCATCACAGCCATAGCAATGGCAGAAACAGGAGCTTTCTTGGGGCATCCCGCCCAGGCAGCAGTGTGCCCATTCACTCTGCAGGTGTCACAGAAACTCTTGCTAAAATCAGGCTGGGGCCGGTTGTTTCTGTTCCAGTGGCCGTTGTTTTTGTTACTATGATTGGGTAGTCCATTTGGAGGAGTGGCAGCAGCTTGCTGAGGAGGATCTACCTTTGAGAGGCACTGCTCGGTGGTGTGACCTGGTTTGTTGCAATGCCCACACACAGGTTTCCGAGGAAGGTTATTGGGGCGCTGGGTAGGCTGAGAGGTGGGAGCAGGAGTGAGGGGGAGAGCAGGACGTATTTTCTTCTTTAAAGAACTCTGCAATGGATAGTGGGTATCATAGGCATCTGCCCATTTACGGCATTCCAAAAGAGTCTTAGGGACCTTGTCCACCAAGTGAGTGGCAAGAAAATCCTCTAACTGGAAGAGTTCTAAGACCTCCTCAACAGATGTTGCGTTAGAGGCCTTCGTCCACCTACGGAGTGCCGGTGCCCTCTTGGCTGCCCATCTGTCCATGTCTGGTTAGCCGCCTAGGGCATAGTCCTCCATTTTTGCCTCCACCGGTCTGGGTTCAATTCGTAAGCCCCAAGGATTGCCTCTCAGACAAGGGCGAGATTGTGTCGCTCATTCAGGGGAAGTGCCTCGAATGCAGTCCGCCCTTTGCCAGCAAGATGCTTGCCAAGGAGGAAGGCCACTTCCTGAGGGGTTGGATTGAAGTTCCCAAACAACTGCTCGACATGATCGAGCCAGGTGTCGGGTTCGTTATCATCCCAAGCCCTAATGAGGCTGCCCATGCTGTGGAGGTGAGAGGGCGCAGGAGGCGTAGGACTCGGGGGGGCCAGGGTGGCACTCTGGACTGCCATAGCCAGTTCATGTGCCCTTTCTTTCTTCCTTTCAGCAGCTTGAAATTCTCTCTCAGCCGCTTCTCTTCTTTCTTGCGTTTCTCTCTCAGCTGCTTCTCTTCTTTCTTGCTCTTCTCTCTCAGCCGCCTATCTTCTTCCTTGTGCTTCCTTTTCCCTCTCCCTTTCGGTTGCTCTTTTGGGCTTCTTCCTTCAGCTTATCATTCACCCAATTGGTCAGCTTTGCACCCTCCAGCCCCAGGGTTTGTCCGGCTTCTGTGAAGGCCTTAGACTCCTCCAGTGCTATACTACTGGCCATCTCCTAAGCCGTAAAATGCTAGTAGACTAGCCTGAGAATAATAGGGTGGAAAGCAGTTGCAAAATCAGCAAATGTCGCCAGAGGTATGAGGAAATGCTCGACGCAGACTTGGCAAGATGACCGTAAATCCCTGCAAACACAGCTACTACTGGTGCGTAGCACGACGGAAAACTCAACGCCGTAGAATCTCTGTAATTTACAATTCGGCGGAGAACTCGGCGCCGATAATGGATTTAGTAATAAGTTTCGTAAAATAGAACGAAAGACCCTGGTAACAAAATTCACGGAATCCTCACGTGAAAAGGTAGCAAAAGGATTTCGTAGAGGCGGAAACTCGACGCCAATATGGATTTGTATGGTAAAAGGGAAAATAAAATTTCAGTCACGAAATTCACGGAATCCTCACGAGAAAAGGTAGCAAAGGGATGTCATAGAGGCGGAAATTCAACTCCCGTACAGATTTGTAAGGTAAAAGGGAAAAATAAAAATCTAGTCACGAAATTCACGGAATCCTCACGTGAAAAGGTAGCAAATGGATGTCGTGAAGGCGGGAATTCAACGCCCATATGGAATTGTAACGTAAAAGATAATAATAAAAATCTAGTCACGAAATTCACGGAAACTCAACATGACACGTGACAAAGATGTCATAAATGCGGAACCTCAATGCAATTACCATTTTGTAAAAACTAAAAATCTGGTCACAAATTCACGGAACCTCATGTGAAAGCGTGGGAAATAAAAAACGTAAATGCGGAACTTCAACCCAATTAAGGGTTTGTAAAAAAAAAATCTGGTCACGGAATTCACAGAATCCTCACGTGAAAACGTGGTTAATACAGTTGATAATAAAAAGATGGATATGGGATGTCCCTTTTGTTTGTTTTTTAATTGATATCGTCTCAAGGATGGAGACGGGAATGAATAGAATATATTCTTTTCTTTGCTACCAACGCAAATCCCTTGAACCTATCTTTGCTCAGAAGAACCAGGATAACCTCTCTAATGCTATAAAATACACTGCCTTTTTTCCCACCCCAGTTCTTTCCACGCTCTCGCGAACCTAAAACCCTCCTGTCCGCAAACTTTAAACCCCGGAGAATTTAGACGCATGCGGCCTGTCTAGACTGCTCTGGACTGAGTAATCACAATTGTTTTCAAAGCTGTGCTAGTACTAAGCTCAGGGTAACATGACTTTGTTCGAGATGCAAAAGTATTTGCCCTTATTTGATTACTTTCTGCACAGAGAATAACGAAAAGGAAACGTTTACCTTTAATTTTACTTATCCTAAAATTAAGAATATTTTACGCTAACACTATGTTAATGGATGGAGCGGAATCGCGGATAGGTTTCGGGCCACGTGGCCCGAGGATTTAAAGATCCTATCCCATTTAGAAATGCGAGGTTCGCCAGCGAGAGAGAGAGAGAGAGAGAGAGAGAGAGAGAGAGAGAGAGAGAGAGAGAGAGAGAGAGCTAGCGTGCTTTGTTTCGCATAAAAAAAAATATAACACACGTAAATACCTTTACAACGCGGGATTAGTATTAACTACCAATTCACTATATTTTTATTGTGAAACTTACTCCCTAACCTCTGTTATTCATGCAATGGCACATAACATTAAAATTTCTTTCTCAATCTGGGGTTTATCAGCCTACACGTGGTCTCTTTTCTATCGCTACAAAGGCAGTCAGATTTTATATATCCCTAACTAGAATAACTAATTCTACACAAATACTAGAAAATAAAATAAAATTTACCTTATTCCTGTTGTGGAGAATTTGGAAACCTTGCCTTAGCTTGCTCATAAAAATATTAAGGAGTTCAGATTCGTTTCTTTCATGATTTTTACTTAACAATCTATACAACGAAGTCCTGGCAAGGTCGCCATTATTCAAAATTCAACCTTGTCTCCTCCCAGAAAATACATTTGAACAAGAAAAAGGTTGAAAACTAAACTTCTCCGGTATAAGGCCGGGTTTACTGAAGAGGGAGGAATTTACATAAAAGCTGGACTCTTGTTTTAAAAGCACTGTATTTACATAAATTTACAGAGGTCCAGGAAACACAAGGATAGGTGAACTTCTCTCAGTCCACCCGAACACGTGGGGGATCTGCCCGGCCACGTGTTTAGGAAAATTGTGCAACAGAACAAAATTGCAAGCTTTGAAGGACTTCCAAGTTCTACCACAGCCAGGCACAGTGTTTGTCTGCAAGTAGAGGGGGCAAGGCATGAGGCAGGGCACAAGTGAGCGAACTTTACTCACCGTTTTCTCTCAATCAAAAGGCCACTCAGGGGGAAAATGAAATGACTGGGAAATTTGAACAGCAGAAACTATTTTGTGGCTTAAATTCACTCGGGGAATGTTACTATAGTTGATTCATTTAAGGTAGATTCTTGTGCCTACGAGATGTTTGTTTGGCGGCCTCTGATTGTGTCATATTTTTGTCTGACTTAGAAAACTAGCAATATGTTTATATTTCTTCATTTATCTCACGTTTTGCAAAAGCTATGAAAGTTTTGGTCATACCAAAGGATTCGATATTAATTGTACAGCTAAATAATCTTTTCCTGAAATCGATAAGATAAAACACAAAGGAATTACAACGAGCAAAAGTGAAGAGAGAAACACTTCATTCTTTATTCCTGTTTTTATTTATAATCAGATTTTTAATAAGTCATACAATCAAGTTGAAATAAAACTTGTATTTTCATACAATAAAATCACCCTGAATACGCTGGTGCTTTCAGATTTTGTATGAGTGTAATATGTGAAGAGAAAATGAAGAATATGTCTTATTATGTTGCATCCATACTTGACTCAGCCTGGAAGGACGTCAATCTTTCTTATTCTTTGTTGTTTATTACTTCACTGAGATTATTATTTCATATCGATCAAATAAGTCTGATACCTCTTTCATTTGAAAATATTTTCATAAAATAGAATTAGAAACAATATTCAGAAACAACCTGACAAAAGCTTAGGCTGAGTTGAAGAGTGTGAAGTCGTCTTTCCACAGAGTTCAACTACTTTGCTGGACTGAGTTCGCCTTCGGCCGGCCTGGGTCTGAGCTAACGATACCAGAGGCATCCATTTGATTATTATAATTTTTTTCATTATCAGATATGCCCAGACACTATATAATATTGGATTGAAAATGTTCAACAGTTATAATGGAAATTCTGTGTATTTATTTACAGAAAATGTAATGATATAAAATGGTAAATATTGTCGAAACTGCAACCTCTTATATCGCTAATTGGCAGCTCAAATCTCTCGCTGAGACGACAACGCAACGATGCCTTGGAGATCTCATTCTCTCGGCAATACTGTCAAACTTGAATCATTTACTGATGCAACATAAGACATATTCTTCATTTTCTCATCAAATATTACATGCATCCAAAATGTGAAAGCACCAGCATATTAAAGGTGAATTTGTATGAAAACACAAGTTTTATTTTATCTTGATCGTGTTAATGATGCAAAATCCGATGATAAATAAAAACAGGTATAAAGAATTAAATACTTCTCTTTTCACTTTCACCCGTTGTAATTCCTTTGTGTTTTATCTTATTGATTTCAGGAAAAGATTATTTAGTTGTACAATTAATACCGAATCCTATGGAATATATATATACTATATATATATATATATATATATATAATATATATATATATATATTACATATTATAGATATATATACTATATATATATATATATATATTATATATATATATATTATATATATAATAATATATATATATAATATATATATATGTATGATATATAGTATAGTATATATCATATATAGATATATATATATATATATATATATATATATATCTATATATATATTATATAATATATATATATAATATATATATATATATATATATATATATATATATATATGTGTATATATATATATATATATATATAATTATAATATATAGTATAATATATTGATATATATATATTATTACTAAAAAAAAATATATATCATATTATTACATATATATATATATTATATAATATATATATATATATAATAATATTATATATTATAAATATAATATATATATATATAATTATATATATAATAATATATATTAAGCGAATTCCACAGCAAAATGATAGTCAGAAATCCAAGCGCTTTTGTCTTTACTCAGACATTGTCAAGGAGTTAATGAAGAACAGTTGGAGAGAAAGGTCTCAGGTACAACACAAGATCAAGAATACCAGATGGTTAATTGTCAAAAGGGTAAAAATTAAAAGAGATAATCCAGGATTATCGGATATCACACGGTCACAAACCTAAACAGATTAACCCTAACCGAAATTTCAAAGTTTCTTTACAGTCCAAAACATGTAAAAACTGAATATATTGATTTTGTTGCTTATATATATCTACAACTTTTTTCATTATGGAAGCAACAAGTTTAAGTAAACCAAGACTTAAATTTAGAACATTTCTATTATTTGACTTGATAAAACAAGGTTCAATGATATTCCTTTTAACTGTGCCATTACATGGGATTAAGGCTCTTGCTTGACTCCAGTTAATAGGATGGTCTAAATATCTCATATGTATGAATAATGCATTCAATATTTGCCCAGTTCTCACAGAATATTGATGTTGTTTGAGACGTTGTGAAAGAGATGTACCGGTTTGTCCGTAATAGACTTTATCACACTTTTTGCAAGGAATTTCATATATGCAGCCTGGAAGATCTTTAGGAGAATTTTTTATTACTAAACTCTTGACATTAATATTACTGAAAACAAAATTTATGTTAAAAAACTTTAAAATTCTAGGAATATCTAAAAACCTTTCATCATAGGGTAATTTTAGAATGTTATGCTTACTAAATTCAAGTTTGTCATTAGTTGAATAAAATGTTTTTCTAGCTCTTTTCCATGCCACATCTACAAAGTTCCTTGGGTATTTAAGTTTCATTGCAATATCATAAAAAGTTTTAATTTCAGCGTCAATAAACTGCGGGCTACAGATACGTACAGCCCTTAGAAACATCGCAGAAAAAACAGAGAATTTAACATTTTGATGGTGATTGGAGTAGTAATGAACAAAAGAGGCAATGTTAGTTGATTTTCGAAAGACTGAAAGGGTGAAATTTCTGTCATTTCTAGTGACAGTTACATCAAGAAAATTCAAATTACAATTTGTTTCTTCCTCTATAGTAAATTTTATAGAAGGGACTAAATTATTGAGATTATTAAGGAATTCCTGGTGATTTTCGTGAACTGGCCAAATACAGAAGATATCATCCACATATTTAAACCAAATAACTTTTTGGGGCAGAATTCTTGGTAAGAGTTTTATCTAAAAAAATTCCATGTAAATATTGCTAAGGACAGAAGATAAGGGATTACCCATAGCCATGCCAAATCTACGGGGACTTTTGTAAATAAAGAGACAACATCAAAACTAACCATATTAAAATCAAAATTCAAATTTAAACTATTCAATTTGTTTATAAAATCAACATTGTTTTTAACATTCATGTTAGAAATATTTCCTACCAAAGGAGTAAGAATTTTTACAAGCCATTTAGATAAATTATACGTAACTGAGCCCACTGAACTAATAATTGTTCTGATGGGGTTATTGATTTTATGTGTCTTGACTAAGCCATACATATAAGGTAGGGATGCGCATTGCGGTGTAAACTGTTTAATTAAATGGTCCAAGCCCTTCAAAATGGATTTAATTTGTTTATTAAAATGGGAGTTCACTGTCTGTGTAGGGTCAGACCTCAGTTTCGTATAAGTATCAGTATCATTTAGCAATGTCATTATTTTACTTATATAGTCACTTTTATTCATTATTGCCACTGCATTAGATTTATCTGCTTTTGTCACTTTAACTGTTTCGTCTTCTTTAATTTTCTTAAAAGCCTGGAGAAATCTCATGGGTACATTAGGGGGAGAAGGTTTACACATAGCACCATACACAATACCTTTACAAATATTGATATCATCAGGGCATAGGTTTTGATTAAATTTTTCTAAATAACAAAAGGATTTTGAGATGTCGACACAGTCTAGGTTACCATTAAATATATATATATATATATATATATATATAATATATATATATATATATATATATATATATATATGTGTGTGTGTGTGTGTGTGTGTGTGTGTGTGTGTGTGTAAACGAAACTTCTTACATTTATATTAGATATTGAGAACACCCTATAGTGAAAATGTTTAAGCACTGAGAGTCTAGGTGTTAAACTACGAACGAAATGGCCACATTTTAAAGGGTCGAATGGCGGAGGAGGAGGAAGAGGAGGAATAGGAGGAGGAGGAGTAGGAGGAGGAGTAGGAGGAGGAGGACGTTTGTAATGATAATATTTCTCCTTTATGGCATAAAATCCCCTGAGCTTGGCTCCTGTGGGCGAAGAAGGAAAACACTTATGTTCTCAAGAAAATATTATCTCGAGGAAATGGGAGTATATTTTTCATAAGGTCGATAATCCCGACATTGTTCACGTGGTTAAGGCTATTATCT
>NC_087201.1:146270618-146293118 GCF_015104395.2 Macrobrachium nipponense
TTTAACTAATAACGGATAGGAATGTGTTTAACTAATAATTGATCAGTGGAACTGTTGTCTGTTACGAAGGTTTGGTAAAAACTGTTGGTTACAGTGTTTTGAATGAAAAAGATTTACACTTTTACACATTGCTGATATTTTTTGTGTTTGTGTCTGTTCCATTGTTTGTGCACTTATTCATTTTCTTACTGAAGTGTGTCTTTTTGTTTTATATTTTCATTTACATTCACCATTTAATTGACTTAGTTATTTTCATTGCTTTATCATTGCACATTTAATTAAATTTAACACTTGTGAATTGATTTGCATTTATTTAGAATTCTTTTCAAGTTTTATTGTTGTTTAGCACTTGTGAATTAATTTTAAATTTTCAGTTATTGCCTAACACTTTTGAATTTTGATTGAATTAATTTTCTTGAATTTTGTGATAAATTAATTTTGATTTAATTTTACTTAATTTGATTCAAGAATTAATTAAACTTTACTTTGTTTTCAAGTAACAGTAATTTTCCCTGATATTGTGAATTTTCACTTATAAATTTTGAATTTTAAATAATAAATTTTTGTATTTAAAATTTTTATAAGTGTTTTCTTTATCTTACACCAGTATAAGTATATATAATTTTGATTATATTTATGTTAGGTAGAAACATAGAGTGGTAATTGATTTGCTTTCCTTCAATTTAATTGAAGTGACTTAGAACCAGGGAAGTACTTAGACTTCTGAAATCAGGGAAATACTTAGAGTTTTAAAGTTGTTGAAGGAGTGATGACCTTTGATTAATTTAATTACTTACAGATTACCTTCAAACCCCCACCCTGTTTTTTTTTTTTTTTAAATGAACTTAGTCTGATTTTCTGCAATACTGGTAAGTGTTAAGGGATCACGTTGCCTTTAGTGTATTCAGTCGTTTAAACGTGTTATGAGGGTTCAGGTGTCTGGCTTTTGTGAGGTGATAATTGATAAATGGTAACCAGATACTTGGCACTTCGTAACATTAATTAATGGTGCCCAGAGACCAGGGAAAGCAGATTTCATTATCACTCTAGAATATACTGGTGGTGTTAGGAATATATTTTGTTAGGAGAGTGACCATATAGTTTTGTTTTGCATTTATTGTATTGAATTGTAAATTGATAACTTAGAGGAAAATGGCTCAGTTCAATGTTCAGGAATTTTTAGCAGCTCCTCCGTTTCCAACCGTCCCAAGTTTTGTCTGAAACCACTCTGTCTAGAGCACAGTGGAGCGCTTTAGCAGAGGCATGTGGTGGTTATGTGTCTACTAGTATGGTAAAGGCACAAATAAGATGTATTGCTATGGAATCATTGATAAACTCTGGTAGAATAACTGATGAAGATGAGTTAGAATTGGCTTAAGAGTTGTTGAATGTAGCATGTGCTGATCTCATAAATAAGCAAGCAGAAAAGAAAGAGAAAGTGATGCAGAGTAGAGCTTAGACGCATTGAAGCAGAAGAGAATTTGATTAAGCTAAAAATGCTTGCTGAAAGAGAGAGAATCCAAGCTGAAAGAGAGAGAATGCAAGCTGAAAGAGAAAGATAGACAGGGAAAAACAAGAAAGAAGAGAAAGAGAAGAAGAAAAAGCGCGAGAGGAAAGAGAAATAATAAAAGAGGAAAGAGAAATTGCAAGACATGAAAGGGAAATGGAATTAATAAGAGCTAGATCCACATTACCTGTAACACCGTCTAACCCTAACCAAGGTAATCAAGACCCTGTATTTGATGTAGTGAGAGTACAGAAGTTAATCCCTAAGTTTACTGAAGAAGCTCCAGATGAGTTTTTTGATCACTTTGAGAAAGTGGCTTCAGGTATGGGATGGCCAGAGGATAAATGGTCAGTTTTGCTACAAAGTGTCTTGATTGGTAAAGGGAGAAGTGCTTATCTAGCCTTAACAGCTGATCAGTGTAAAGACTACAAGGTACTTAAACACAGTGTGCTACAAGTTTACCAGATGACCCCAGAGTACTACAATGAGAGATTCAGAAATTTAAGAAAAGATGAGCAAGGGTGAAAACCTTCTTAGATTATGCTTACAAAGTGAGAAGGGTTGTTTCCAAACTGTGGGGTAGAAGCTGCTAAAGTTAAAACTTTTGATGAGTTAGATGAGTTACTTGTTCTTGAACAGTATCTTAAGGGAATTCCTGAACATATAAGAGCCTATTTAAGAGAGAGAGAAGTGAAGAAACTTGACAAAGCCGCTACACTTAGTGAAGATTACAATATAATCAGTAGCAAACGTAATTACAATGTCAATCTTAATTATCGTTTACCCTCCGTTTCAATCGGGTACGTATCTGTTGAGCAGACTCGTATGGTACGTGTATATCTTTGTCAACTCCCACGTGTATGTTGCACATTATGTGTGTGATTGCGTCAGATTTCAGAACTTTCTGGAAGCTTTCGTACCCAGAACGTATTTGTCATCTGCCTAGCCCAATTTCCGCAAGGAAGAGTTTTCATTTGATCTTAAGACCTCGAGGCAGTTAGATCTCCCTCTCTCTCTCTCTCTCTCTCGCTCTCTCTCTCTCTCTCACTCGACATCGAGATTATTTTAACGTAATGTAAATTTGGTCACTCATAACTTGTGAGAATTCTATATTTGATATTTCTTAGAATTTATTTAGTTTATTTAATTTCTTTTGTGGAATCTGAACAAACATTTCGTAACGGCGCCTGGTTTTTTTGTGAAAGTGTAATATACAAGAGAAAGAAAGAAGTTGGTATACCAAAAAAGGTAAAGTGTGTTATATTTTTATTAGTTGCAACTAATAATGGATAGGGAGTGTGTTTAACTAATAACGGATAGGAATTGTGTTTAACTAATAATTGATAGGAACTGTTGTCTGTTACGAAGGTTTGGTAAAAACTGTTGGTTACAGTGTTTTGAATGAAAAAGATGATTTACACTTTTACACATTGCTGATATTTTTTGTGTTTGTGTCTGTTCCATTGTTTGTGCACTTATTCATTTTCTTACTGAAGTGTGTCTTTTTGTTTTATATTTTTATTTACATTCACCATTTAATTGACTTAGTTATTTTCATTGCTTTATCATTGCACATTTAATTAAATTTAACACTTGGGTTTGATTATTTGCATTTATTTAGAATTCTTTTCAAGTTTTATTGTTGTTTAGCACTTATGAATTAATTTTAAATTTTCAGTTATTGCCTAACACTTTTGAATTTTGATTGAATTAATTTTCTTGAATTTTGTGATAAATTAATTTTGATTTAATTTTACTTAATTTGATTCAAGAATTAATTAAACTTTACTTTGTTTTCAAGTAACAGTAATTTTCCCTGATATTGTGAATTTCACTTATAAATTTTGAATTTAATAATAAATTTTTGTATTTAAAATTTTTATAAGTGTTTTCTTTATCTTACACCAGTATAAGTATATATAATTATGATTATATTTATGTTAGGTAGAAACATAGAGTGGTAATTGATTTGCTTTCCTTCAATTTAATTGAAGTGACTTAGAACCAGGGAAGTACTTAGACTTCTGAAATCAGGGAAATACTTAGAGTTTTAAAGTTGTTGAAGGAGTGATGACCTTTGATTAATTTAATTACTTACAAGATTACCTCACACCTGTTTTAATGAACTTAGTCTGATTTTCTGCAATACTGGTAAGTGTTAAGGGATCACGTTGCCTTTAGTGTATTCAGTCGTTTAAACGTGTTATGAGGGTTCAGGTGTCTGGCTTTTGTGAGGTGATAATTGATAAATGGTAACCAGATACTTGGCACTTCGTAACATTATTTACTGGTGCCCAGAGACCAGGGAAAGCAGATTTCATTATCACTCTAGAATATACTGGTGGTGTTAGGAATATATTTTGTTAGGAGAGTGACCATATAGTTTTGTTTTGCATTTATTGTATTGAATTGTAAATTGATAACTTAGAGGAAAATGGCTCAGTTCAATGTTCAGGAATTTTTAGCTGCTCCTTCCTTTCCGTCCAAGTTTTTGTCTGAAACACTCTGTCTAGGAGCACAGTGGAGCGCTTTAGCAGAGGCATGTGGTGGTTATGTGTCTACTAGTATGGTAAAGGCACAAATAAGATGTATTGCTATGGAATCATTGATAAACTCTGGTAGAATAACTGATGAAGATGAGTTAGAATTGACTCAAGAGTTGTTGAATGTAGCATGTGCTGATCTCATAAATAAGCAAGCAGAAAAGAAAGAGAAAAGTGATGCAGAGTTAGAGCTTAGACGCATTGAAGCAGAAGATAGTTTGATTAAGCTAAAAATGCTTGCTGAAAGAGAGAGAATCCAAGCTGAAAGAGAGAGAATGCAAGCTGAAAGAGAAAGAATAGACAGGGAAAAACAAGAAAGAAGAGAAAGAGAAGAAGAAAAAGCAGCAGAAGAGGAAAGAGAAATAATAAAAGAGGAAAGAGAAATTGCAAGACATGAAAGGGAAATGGAATTAATAGAGCTAGATCCACATTACCTGTAACACCGTCTAACCCTAACCAAGGTAATCAAGACCCTGTATTTGATGTAGTGAGAGTACAGAAGTTAATCCCTAAGTTTACTGAAGAAGCTCCAGATGAGTTTTTTGATCACTTTGAGAAAGTGGCTTCAGGTATGGGATGGCCAGAGGATAAATGGTCAGTTTTGCTACAAAGTGTCTTGAATGGTAAAGGGAGAAGTGCTTATCTAGCCTTAACAGCTGATCAGTGTAAAGACTACAAGGTACTTAAACACAGTGTGCTACAAAGTTACCAGATGACCCCAGAGTACTACAATGAGAGATTCAGAAATTTAAGAAAAGATGAGAAGGGAACCTTCTTAGATTATGCTTACAAAGTGAGAAGGTGTTTCAAACGTGGGGTAGAAGCTGCTAAAGTTAAAACTTTTGATGAGTTAGATGAGTTACTTGTTCTTGAACAGTATCTTAAGGGAATTCCTGAACATATAAGAGCCTATTTAAGAGAGAGAGAAGTGAAGAAACTTGACAAAGCTGCTACACTTAGTGAAGATTACAATATAATCAGTAGCAAACGTAATTACAATGTCAAGTACCAGAGTCAACAACGCCCAGGTTTTAAGTCTTATCCAAATAACAGGAACAAATTTAATGGGAAACCTTCAAGTGATACTACTAAGAGTACAAAGGAAATACAGCTCAGCAAATTAAGTGAAATCCTCATCCAGTTTTTCAAGACAGTTACAGAAACCTAATGTTGTCTGTTTCAAGTGTGGAATAGTAGGACACTACAGTCAAGAGTGTTACCGGAATCAACAGCAGTCAAAACCAGTTAGTCAAGTTGTGAAACAAACTACGAAGAGCAGTGTGGGAAAGAATCAGACTCCAGAGAAGAATGAAACTAAACAAGCTGAATGTTTAGCAACCAGTGGAAATGTTACCTCAAGCAGTGAGTGGTTAAGACAGTGTGGAGGCTTTTAAGCAAATATATCTATGAGGGTATGCTGTCAACTCAAGAAGGAAGTATGCAGGTACCAGTCAAGATATTACGTGATACAGGGAGTAACCATAGTGTGGTAGTACGTGGTTCTCACCCTCAGTTGGAGAAGAGTCTCACAGGAGATTCAGTTATTTTGAAGGGTATAGGAGGAGAGGAACGTAACTCCTATATGCCGCTTACACCTGTCATGTGAATTGGTGACAGGGAATGTTGATTTTGCTGTAAAGGACTCACTAGCTGTAAGGTATACATGTTCTGTTGGGGATGAAGTTGGTGGTGTGCCATTTATTCCTTGTCCTGTAGTGACAGAAAACCATTGAGGATTAGTCCTACAGTAGAGTTGGAGAAGAATAACCCCACCTGTTTCCTAGTTGTGTAACTACCAGAAGTATGAAGAGGACTACGACTGTAAGTGAAGAAACTGAGGATTTACACCCAAGAAGGATCAAGTGAAGGATCTTTGTGCTTAGCAAGAATTATTCCAGGGAAGTGAAGTTGTTTCCCATAGTGCTGATCAAGAAGAGATTTCCCAAGAAGATGAAGATGAAGACGACGACGACGAAGAAGAAGAACCTGATGTTCCTGAAGAGACTCCGAGTAGTCAAAGTGTTGCTGAAGACAGTAGTGAAACTACAGTAGCTGAGTTAGCAGATATTGAGAATTCAACTCTTGAAGTTGGTCAAGTGACAAGAGAGAAGCTGATGGACTTGCAGAAGAAGGATGCATCGTTAACTGATTTGTTCTTCAGAGTTGTTGATCGAGAAGAGATGCAACAAACTCCTACCTGTTACTATCTGAAGGAAGGTTTGCTGATGAGGAAGTATAGACCTACAGATATACCAGGAGATGCTGTATGGGGCGAATATCATCAAATTTTGATTCCATATCCATTGAGAAAGCCAGTGATTGCAGTAGCTCATGAGTCTGGACATATGGGAATCAGGAAGACTGTGGAGAAGATCATGAAATATTTTTTCTGGTCTGGACTTCACAAAGATGTTAGCAGGTTTTGTCGTGATGTCATACCTTGCCAGATAGCTGGAAAACCGAATGAAACCATCAAGAAAGCCCCCCTACAACCTTATAGTTAGAGAGAACCCTTTAGCAAAGTGATTATAGATATGGTTGGACCGCTGCCGAAGACAAAGAAAGGAAATGAGTATTTGTTGACATTAATGTGTCCTGTGACAAGGTATCCAGAAGCGATCCCTGTTAGAAACATATCTGCCAAGGTAGTTGCTGAGAAACTTGTGGAGTTTTTCTCAAAGTTTGGTATACCAGAAATTGTACAAAGTGATAGAGGAACGAACTTTACTTCCAAGTTGTTCCAGGATGTGATGAAATTGTTAGGGGTGAAACAACAGTTATCAACCGCTTATCATCCAGAAACTCAAGGTGCCTTGGAAAGGTTCCACCAGACATTGAAAAGTATGCTGACAAAGTATTGTTCTGAGTCAGGAAGAGAATGGGATGTTGGTTTACCATTAATGTTGTTTGAAGTTAGGAATGCTTATCAAGAAAGTATGGGATGTTCACCTAATGAAATGATTTTTGGAAGAGAAGTGAGAGGACCGTTGAAGATTCTTGCAGAAAATTGGGAAGAAAATCAAGAGGAAAGCCAAGCAGAGTATGTGTAGAACTTAAGGAAGAGGTTGAAAGAGATTAGAAAATTCTCTTTAGAAAACTTGAAAATGAGTCAAGAGAAAATGAAAAGGAGATTTGATGCTAAGGCTAAGCTAAGAAGTTTTAGTATTGGTCAACAAGTGTTAGTGTTCTTACCTGTCAAGAGATTTCCCCTCACTAATAAATTTCAAGGTCCTTACAAGATAATTCAGAAGTTAAGTGATAGAACTTATGTGATTGAAACACCAGAAAGAAGAAGAAGACAAAGGAAGATACATGTGAACCTCTTGAAACCTTATTTCTCAGAAACTAAAACTGAAACTGTGTCAGTAACCCAGACAACTTTATCTAGCATAAGACGATGATGGCTACGAATTGGGAGCTGCAAGCAAGATGAATAATTCTTCAATTTTGGAAAATTTAGAGGATAAACTGAAACATCTGAGTGTTGAACAAGGTTTTCCAGAAATTTTTCCAGAATGTGCCTAGACGTACTGATCTGACCAAGCATGAAATCAAGATTCAAGAAGATGGAAAACCTTTCAAGCAAAGAGCCTATCGCTTATCACCGTATCATCGAGATGTTTTGAAGAAGAAGTTGAGTATTTGCTGCAACATGGATTAGCAGAACCCAGTTCAAGTAACTTAAGTTCTCCATGTGTGTTGGTGAAGAAACCAGATGGTTCATTTAGGATGTGTACTGATTATAGGAAGCTGAATTCTATCAGTGTGGCTGATAATTATCCTTTGCCTCTTATAGATCAGTTACTTGATAATATTGGGCAAGCCAAGTTTGTTTCCAAGATAGACTTGTTGAAAGGATATTATCAAATTCCCTTAGATGAGAATGCGAAGCTGCTGTCAGCTTTTATTACTCCTTTTGGACTATATCAGTATACTGTTCTGCCGTTTGGTCTGATGAATGCAACTGCAACATTTCAACGAGGATGGATCAACGCTAGGATCAATAGAAGGAGTAGGTGTCTACCTAATGACATCGTGATTTTACTCTACAACGTGGGAAGAACATCTGAAGATTCTGAAGAAAGTTTTCAAGAAACTACAAGAAGCAGGATTAACAATCAACCTAGAGAAGAGTGAGTTTGGAAAGGCAACTTTACAGTATCTTGGGTTTGAAGTTGGAAAAGGCTTTCTTGCTCCAGTAAATGCTAATGTAGAAGGTATCTGTAAGGCTACCCCACCTACTACCAGGAAACAGCTACAGAGATTTTTAGGCCAGGGCTGTTTCTATCGTCGTTTTTGCCCAAATTTCTCAGCTGTAGTAGCTCCCCTGACAGACTTGACTAGTCCCAAAGCTAAGTTTATTTGGACTCCAGAGAAGGTAAAAGCCATTTTAACTTCAAGACCAGTACTTCAAGCTCCAGATTTCGACAAGAAATTTGTGATACAATTTTGATGCTCAGACTGTGGTGTTGGAGCTGTTCTACTTCAAGAAGATGAAAATAATATCTACCATCCTGTATGCTTCATGTCTACAAAATTGAAAAAAACATCAGAAAGTATATTCGACAATTGAAAAGGAAACTTTAGCCTTAATCACTGCATTGAAAAAATTTGAAGGGTATGTGAATAGACCTAGGAATGAAGAAATATTAATATTGTCAGATCACAATCCACTGTCATTTATCCAGAAAATGAAAAATCACAATCAAAGACTGACCAGGTGGTCTTTGTGCCTGCAACAGTATAACTTAAGAGTGCAGCACATTAGTGGCAAAAACAATGTAGTTGCTGATTATTTATCTCGTTGCGAATCGTTGGATTCAACCCCGTGATAAAAAATCTTCTGGGGGGAGGTATATTATATATTGCTACTTTCAAAATGCATGTTTTCCCCTCTTTGAAATATCATGTAGATTGTGCAACATTTTTTCAGATTCCTAGATAGCTTAGAATAGGATGTTTTAAATGTGTGTTCAGATTTCGCATTAACGTCTTGTAAAAGAATATATATATAACGTAAAGAGAGAGATCCTTGTCTTTTCAAAGCTGCAAATGTTTAACTTTTATGTCAGCACTTTAAGATTAGTCTGCGAGATCCGTTTGCTTCCCTGCTCTGTCAGCGCGTTTGATAGCGAGCTCGTTGTCATCAAAAACATGTCAATCTTAATTATCGTTTACCCTCCGTTTCAATCGGGTACGTATCTGTTGAGCAGACTCGTATGGTACGTGTATATCTTTGTCAAGTCCCACGTGGATGTTGCACATTATGTGTGTAAGATTGCGTCAGATTTCAGAACTTTCTGGAAGCTTTCGTACCCAGAACGTATTTGTCATCTGCCTAGCCCAATTTCCGCAAGGAAGAGTTTTCATTCGATCTTAAGACCTCGAGGCAGTTAGATCTCCCTCTCTCTCTCTCTCTCTCTCGCTCCCTCTCTCTCTCTCACTCGACATCGAGATTATTTTAACGTAACGTAAATTTGGTCACTCATAACTTGTGAGAATTCTATATTTGATATTTCTTAGAATTTATTTAGTTTATTTAATTTCTTTTGTGGAATCTGAACAAACATTTCGTAACGGCGCCTGGTTTTTTTGTGAAAGTGTAATATACAAGAGAAAGAAAGAAGATGGTATACCAAAAAAGGTAAAGTGTGTTATATTTTTATTAGTTGCAACTAATAATGGATAGGGAGTGTGTTTAACTAATAACGGATAGGAATTGTGTTTAACTAATAATTGATAGGAACTGTTGTCTGTTACGAAGGTTTGGTAAAAACTGTTGGTTACAGTGTTTTGAATGAAAAAGATTTACACTTTTACACATTGCTGATATTTTTTGTGTTTGTGTCTGTTCCATTGTTTGTGCACTTATTCATTTTCTTATTGAAGTGTGTCTTTTTGTTTTATATTTTCATTTACATTCACCATTTAATTGACTTAGTTATTTTCATTGTTTTATCATTGCACATTTAATTAAATTTAACACTTGTGAATTGATTTGCATTTACTTAGAATTCTTTTCATGTTTTATTGTTGTTTAGCACTTGTGAATTAATTTCAAATTTTCAGTTATTGCCTAACACTTTTGAATTTTGATTGAATTAATTTTCTTGAATTTTGTGATAAATTAATTTTGATTTAATTTTACTTAATTTGATTCAAGAATTAATTAAACTTTACTTTGTTTTCAAGTAACAGTAATTTTCCCTGATATTGTGAATTTCACTTATAAATTTTTAATTTAATAATAAATTTTTGTATTTAAAATTTTTATAAGTGTTTTCTTTATCTTACACCAGTATAAGTATATATAATTATGATTATATTTATGTTAGGTAGAAACATAGAGTGGTAATTGATTTGCTTTCCTTCAATTTAATTGAAGTGACTTAGAACCAGGGAAGTACTTAGACTTCTGAAATCAGGGAAATACTTAGAGTTTTAAAGTTGTTGAAGGAGTGATGCCCTTTGATTAATTTAATTATTTGATTACCTCACACCTGTTTTAATGAACTTAGTCTGATTTTCTGCAATACTGGTAAGTGTTAAGGGATCACTGTTGCCTTTAGTGTATTCAGTCGTTTAAACGTGTTATGAGGGTTCAGGTGTCTGGCTTTTGTGAGGTAATAATTGATAAATGGTAACCAGATACTTGGCACTTCGTAACAATATATATATATATATTATATATATATATATATATATATATATATATATATATATATAAATATATATAGTATATATGTATATATATAATATATATATATCTATATATATATATATATTATATATATGGATATATATATATATATATATATATATATATAGATATATATATATATATATAATAATCTATGTTAATATATGTATATAATATAATATATATAAGCGAATACCCACAGGCAAATGATTAGTCAGAAATCCAAGCGCTTTCGTCTTTACTAAGACATTGTCAAGGAACTAATGAAAAATAATTGGAGAGAAAGGTCTCAGGTACACAACAAGATCAAAAATACCAGATGATTAATTGTCAAAAGGGTAAAAATTAAATGAGATAATCCAGGATTATCGGATATCACACGGACACAAACCTAAACAGTATTAGCCCTAACCAAAATTACAAAGTATCTTTAGTCCAAAACATGTAAAAACTGAATATATTGATTTTGTTGCTTATATTTATCTACAACTTTTTTCATTATGAAAGCATCAACTTTAAATAAACCAAGACTTAAATTTAGAACATTTCTAATATTTGAATTGATGAAACAAGATTCAATGATATTCCTCTTAACTGTGTCATTACATGGGATTAAGGCTCTTGCTTGACTCCAGTTAATAGGATGATCTAAATCTCTCATATGTACGAATAATGCATTCGATATTTGCCCAGTTCTCACAGAATATTGGTGCTGTTTGAGACGTTGTGAAAGAGATTTATCGGTCTGTCCATAATAGACTTTATCACATTTTTTGCAAGGAATTTCATATATGCAGCCTAGAAGATCTTTAGGAAAATTTTTGATTACTAAACTCTTACATTAATATTACTGAAAACGACATTTATGTTAAAAAGCTTTAAAATTCTAGGAATATCTAAAAACCTTCCATCATAGGGTAATTTTAGAATGTTATGCTTACTAAATTCAATTTTGTCATTAGTTGAATAAAATGTTTTTCTAGCTCTTTTCCATGGCACATTTACAAAAGCCCTAAGGAACATCCCAGAAAAACAGAGAATTTATCATTTTGATGGTGATTGGAGTAGTAATGAACAAAAGAGGCAATGTTAGTTATATCAAGAAAATTCAAATTACAATTTTTTTCTTCCTCTACAGTAACTTTTATAGAAGGGACTAAATTTTTGAGGTTATTAAGGAATTCCTGGAGATTTTCGTGAACTGGCCAAATACAGAAAATATCATCCACATACCTAAACCATATAACTTTTTGGGGCAAAATTCTTGGTAAGAGTTTTGTCTCAAAAAATTCCATGTAAATATTGCTAAGGACAGGAGATAAGGGATTACCCATAGCCATGCCAAACTTTTGTACAAAAAATTCGCCATTAAAACAAAATTTACTATCTTTGATACATAACCTTATGAGACTAATGAGGTTTGCTACAGTTAAGGGAATGTCATGATGTTCTAATTCATCCTCCAAGTGTTGCCCAAGTCAATTTTACCAGTGAGAATTCTTCGTCTAGCAGAGCGACCTTTCGACGAGTTTCAACTCATCATACTTCAGAAACACATCGACATCACAAAAGTGGAAGTAGATGATGCGTTTCGTACACTTAGAAGCAGACGGTATGGCTTTAATCAGACGGCTCCTGTCGATTGGAAGAATCGGATGCTGGATGACTGCTACGAAAAATTGAGAAAGTGCTTCAACCGTCTTGAAAGGAAGCTTTATGTCAAGCTGAAAAATTTTATTGCTGAAAGCAACTGGATTAAGCATGCCAACGTGGACTTCATGATTAATTTATCAGACAAACCAGTGGATAGTGCTACGACAGCGGCTTTGGGATATGGGTTAAGCTTTGTTGTATTTAATGGTAACCTGGACTATGTCGACATTTCAAAATCCTTTTGTTATTTGGATGTGGCATGGAAAAGAGCTAGAAAAACATTTTATTCAACTAATGACAAACTTGAATTTAGTAAGCATAACATTCTAAAATTACCCTATGATGAAAGGTTTTTAGATATTCCTAGAATTTTAAAGTTTTTTAACATAAATGTCGATTTCAGTAATATTAATGTCAAGAGTTTAGTAATCAAAAATTCTCCTAAAGATCTTCTAGGCTGCATATATGAAATTCCTTGCAAAAAGTGTGATAAAGTCTATTACGGACAGACTGGTAAATCTCTTTCACAACGTCTCAAACAGCACCAATATTCTGTGAGAACTGGGCAAATATCGAATGCATTATTCGTACATATGAGAGATTTAGATCATTCTATTAACTGGAGTCAAGCAAGAGCCTTAATCCCATGTAATGACACAGTTAAGAGGAATATCATTGAATCTTGTTTCATCAATTCAAATAATAGAGATGTTCTAAATTTAAGTCTTGGTTTATTTAAAGTTGATGCTTTCATAATGAAAAAAGTTGTAGATAAATATAAGTAACAAAATTAATATATTCAGTTTTTACATGTTTTGGACTAAAGATACTTTGTAATTTCGTTTAGGGTCAATACTGTTTAGGTTTGTGACCGTGTGATATCCGATAATCCTGGATTATCTCAATTAATTTTTACCCTTTTGACAATTAACCATCTGGTATTCTTGATCTTGTTGTGTACCTGAGACCTTTCTCTCCAATTGTATTTCATTAGCTCCTTGACAATGTCTTAGTAAAGACGAAAGCGCTTGGATTTCTGAATATCATTTTCATGTGGTATTTGCTTATTTAACCCTTAAACGCCGACTGGACGTATTTTACGTCGACATTTTTTGTCTCTCGGGTGCCGACTGGACGTATTTTACGTCGACATACAAAAGTTTTTTTTAAAAATTCGCGGAAAAATACTTTTAGGCCTACCAGCCAAAAACTCTTGAATCACGCCTTGGGGGATGCTGGGAGTTCACGGATCAAGGTGTTGTTTTGTTTACAATCGTTACGCAGTGCGCGCAAGCGCGAATTTCTTTCTTGCGCACTAAAAAGTATCTGTGACACATCTCGGAAATTATTTCGTCACTTTGACATAATTTTTGTACCATTTTAAATTAGCCGTTACATGAAGTATTATATATGAAAATGTGCGCATTTTTATGAAAAATACAACAAAAAAATACTCATGATTGTAGCTTTTATCAGTTTTGAGATATTTTCATATAAATAACGATAAGTCCCAAAATTTCAACCTTGGGTCAACTTTGACTCTATCGAAATGGTCGAAAAACGCAATTGTAAGCTAAAACTCTAATATTTTAGTAATATTCAATCATTTAACTTAATTTTGCAACTAATTGGAAGTCTCTAGCACAATATTTCGATTTATGGTGAATTTATGAAAAAACTTTTTCCTTACGTCCGCGCGGTAACTCTTCCGAAAAAATCATACATGCGATTGTGGTAATGTTTGCACCATTTTAAATTAGCCGTTACATAAAGTTTTATATATGAAAATGTGCGCAATTTCATGCACAATACAACTAAAAACAACCCATTGTTGTAGCTTTTATCAATTTTGAAATATTTTCATATTAAAAATGATAAGTGACAAATGTTCAACCTTCGGTCAACTTTGACTCTACCTAAATGGTCGAAAAACGCAATTGTAAGCTAAACCGCTTATATTATAGTAATATTCAAGCATTTACCTTCAGTTTGCAACAAATTGGAAGTCTATAGCACACTATTTCGATTTATGGTGAATTTATGAAAAAAATAACATTTTCTTTACGTCCGCGCGGTAACTCTTCCGAAAAAATCATACGTGCGATTGTGGTAATGTTTGCACCATTTTAAATTAGCCGTTACATAAAGTTTTATATATGAAAATGTGCGCAATTTAATGTAGAATACAAAAGAAAATAATTGAAGGTTGTAGCTTTTCTCATTTATGAAATATTTGCATATAAATCACGATAAATAGAAAAAAAAAACCACGTTGGTCCAACTTTGACTCTACCGAAATGGTCGAAAAACGCAAATTGTAAGCTAAACTCTTAAACAGTCTAGTAAATTATTCAGTCATTTATCTTCATCTTGAAACAAATTCGAAGTCTCTAGCACAATATTTAGATTTATGGTGAATTTTAAAAAAATCTTTCCTTCTCTCAGCACGCGGATTCTCAGCCGCAAATCTCCGAAATGCGTACGTTCCATTCTCGGAATATTTGCTCCGTTTCATATTAGGAATTTCATAGAGTTTTATATATGAAAATGTGCACAATTTCATGTAGAATAAAACGAAAAATATTTGAAGGTTGTAGCTTTTCTTATTTCCGAAATAATTGCATATAAAAAAATATATATATAAAAAATTCGACATTCGGTCAACTTTACCTAGTCAGATATGGTCGAAAACTGCATTTGTAAGCTAATATTCTTACAGTATAGTAATATTCAATCATTTTTCTTCATTTTGAAAGAAATTGGAACTCTCTAGACAATATTTAGTATTTATGGTGAATTTTTTGAAAAAAATATCTGTTTACGTCCGTGCGTTACGAATTCATGCATTATTTTGTGATAATATTTTCTCTAAGTTGCTTTTATCGTTTTACAATGTGTTATATACCAAAATGATTGCAATTTAGTGTACATTACAACGAAAAAAAAAGTAACTCGTTACCTTTAACCGTTTTGCGCACAGCGCGATTTGAATACAATTATATATGAAATTTCGTTTTTGCGCTATCATATATCGCATTATTTATATATGATAATGATAATTTTTTTCATTTCTGAAGGTTGCATACTAAACTTCAGCCAATGACAAAAAAAGGAGCCAAAAATGAACTCTTAATCTTGAAAACTAAGCGCGCTGTGAATTTTTGAAAAAAATATTTTTTCCGCTTCGGCGTTTAAGGGTTAATGAAGTCACGTGCATCTACTGTGATTTCTCAGCATATATATATATATATATATATATATATATATATATATATATATATATATATTATATATATATATATGTATAATATAAATAAAGGTTTTTGCCAAAAAACTTTTATTTATACATAGCATCACGTTTTATTTACTTCGTGATCAACTTATCCATATATACATATATATGTATGTATGTATGTATGTATGTATGTATGTATGTATGTATGTATGTATGTATGTATGTATGTATGTATAGTATTTGTCAATGGCGCATAACTCATGAATATAAGTTACAATATTGCTACGAGTGTTGTTTTTTTTTATTGTATCATTATATATTAAGATTTAGAAGCACAAGATTATTAATCTTTTACTTTGTAATCGGAAATGAACTGCTGCTTGTGTAATTCGTAATTATCTCAATTTCATCGCCATTACTGCTTTTGACTTACTAAATGAAGTATAATAGCACATTTGCTCACAAACTAAAAGTCCATCTAAACATTTGTCGAAATCATTTTCATTAGGAAGCTGTTTGATCCATCTGCTAAATGCTTGTGAAGAACTGCTCTGGTGCTTTTAAAAGCACAGGGAGCTCTCGGAAGTTGCAGGAAAACAATGAACCTTCCCTCCCTGATACGGCTGAAGATATTGACTAACAGCGAGGTAAATATAATACACTGTAAGTAGGATTTAATTTCAGTGGCTGCAAATACTATTCAACATGGATTACATGCACAATATTTTACCTAAGATTTAATTCTCTCAATGGTTTATTCCGGCATAGTCACAGCATCTTTTCAAAAGGGCCTGTAAGTCGAATGAAGACTAAGAACTATATTGTAGCCTTGGCAGGAGTATGGCAATAGTTTTCGACTTATGAAATGCTAATGAGATGCAGGTGCTTGGGAAAGGAAATGCAGCAGTGAGAATCTGATTTATGGTAATGTTCCCCCCTATAGAATCAGTCTGCTCGCATGCTTGCTTATTCAGTCACTCATTTTCATAATTAACATGAGCGATAATGAGATGTAAACTTAGGAGACAGAGAAATTCATAATGACTCATTAAATATAGACCAGACCTAGCACAAAATAGCTGGATTCCTATAGTCCATAAAGGAGAAAGATCATAGTTCCATTTCAAGAATACACCATCATAAATATTCAACATATTGAAAAGTTCCTGCATAAAATAAACCTCGTTATGTTGCACGTCGGCCAATGGTTTCTCCTGAGGAAGATCTTCTTCGCTAGTGACTGTTTACATTAAAATTCTAGATCATGTTTTAGGATATAGAGGTATGGGTCATTCTGACAGGAGAGAGAGAGAGAGAGAGAGAGAGAGAGAGAGAGAGAGAGAGAGAGAGAGAGAGATGGTCTATCGTAGGTCTTATCTTTCCGTCGATATAACGACATAAATCAACATTTGAACACGTTCCAGTATCAAATCTTGATATGCAATATACTTCCTTAACTGCTATTTAGAGCGGACGGCATACATGTAATATAACTCAAATAACAAGACGTTATAAATTAAAGAGATTCTGTTTCTATTTTGATATCGGAAACGATAAAAATTTCACTGAACGACGAAGCCATAATGAATATGAAAGACCATCATCTTTATCATTGTATGATTTTTATTCCAACAAAGACTCATTAATTAATTCTTCTACCCTAAAGGCAAAACCACCGTATAAAAGTCTACAATGTTTTCTTAATTCCAGTAGCTCACAATCATAACTTGGAGTAAAATCTATTTCTTTCCGCTACCACAATATTCATCTAATGATGAATGAAGTGACATTTTCTGTAATTGCGTTTATATTAAGAAGAATTTCCTTGAGGCAGTATTCCCATGGTGCAGTTTCTTACTGTAGACGTGTTTGTCTCAGGCGTCCATGTTTGTCAGACTGGATCTACTTCAGCACACATGTCGAAGACAAGAAATCATGACACAAGCAGGATAAATTAGTTTAAATATCACCTATAATTACAAAATGAACAACAACCTGCCACCGTATCTCTTATGGGTTTTACCTCTCCTATCACTCAAGGCTCTTATCTTTCATGTCTCTTATGGGTTTTGCATCTCCATATTTCTCATGGGTTTTACCTCTCCATATGTCTCCAGGATTTCATCTTTTCTGTCTCTCACAGGTTTTACCTCTCCCACCGCTCATGGGTTTTACCTCTCCTATCTCTCAAGGCTTTTACCTTTCATGTCTCTCATGGGTTTTACCTCTCCATATCTCTCAAGGGTTTCATCTCTCCTATCTCTCATGGGTTTCACCTCTCCCATCTCTCATGAGTTCTACCTCTCCTATCTCACAAGGTTTTTACCTTTCATGTCTCTCATGGGTTTTACCTCTCCATCTCTCAAGGTTTTTACCTGTTCTATCTGTGATGACTTACCTCTCCCAACTCTCATGGGCTTTAACACTTTTATTTCTCAAGGGTTTTACGTCTCCTATCTCTCATGGGTTTTACCTCCTCTATCTTTTTTAAAGTTTTAAGGTTATCAAAGCCGTTTGTAGACAAGAACTGATGAAAATTGAAAAATCAAAGACAACTGGAGCAGGAGAGGATGACATTTACAAACCTCGACGCCTTCCTAAGAAATGCAACAGTAAGCCGGCCTTCATCTTCAAATTTAGGTATATCTGGATGTCGAATGAAATACTGTTGCTTTTCCTCCTCTTTTACAACATAAAGTAGGCCTCGGCCTTTCACAGTGATGGCATACATGATTAATCATAGAGTAATAATAATAAATGAGTGAAATTATAGTGAAATTCATCCATTTTTGCAGCTAACACCACCCACTATATTCCTAAACATTTGCTTGTGAGTAGTTATAGGTCTTTCATATTCTATAGGAGCTTCAGTGGCCAATTCATTAAGCTGTGTACTGGAGCCTCCTAAACTTTCTCTCCGCTGAAGCCACTTCCTCAGCCATACTGTACGTTTTTTCTTGCTTTTATTTTTCACAATTATTTCTAATTCGTTTACCAAACAGGCAACTGCAGCATCAATTGCTACATCCATGGCACTGGATATCTTGATGGCTACTGGCTGCATATGCTTTCCCGCCAAACTATCCTAGTGTCAACACTTACTTGCCGGGTAAGTTAACTTGCAACTAGTACTAGTGGCTCCTAAACTAGCCGCGTGTCAACAAGGCTTAAAAGTGAGTGATTGCTGTCCTTAGAGGGAGATAAAAATGAGACGAATGGAATGATTAACTGAATAAAACGGCATAAAAGTCTGACTCCCACACCACGAACTTTAATTCCATTTTATTTCACCCTTTATCCCACGCCTCATCATAGTATTTCAGATTTTATCGTAAGGCGTTGCCAGGGTCTGTCGTGAAGGACAATTAATCTGACTATAATATAGGACGGAAATTTTGTCTGAACGTCGGCTTCTGAAGAAAGAATAATATGATAAGGTCCTTTTGATTTGCTCGCCCAGCAACTAATTGAACTAATTAAAATGAAATCACCAAAACAAACAACGGTAAGGAAAGCTCAGTGAATTTTAATCCACCATATTTTTACGGCATTCAGGGTATGGTGCATAATAAATTCATACCTTTATAAGCTTATGTGATTTTAAATAGGTTCATACTACATTCATAAGTATTTAGATTACCTTTATTATTAGTAGTATTTGTGCTGTGGTAGTATTAGCATTAGTGGCAATAACATAGAACAGAGTTTGACTTGAATTATTAATGTAAACTAGACCCTAGGAAATAAGACTGTGCTGTATTGCCGAACGTAAGAGATCATATTTCATGAAATGACTATGATAGATACATGTTCACATAACATAGTAAAATAGTAAATCCCTTACGCAGCTTAGCGATGTTTAAAGTATTGAATAAGGAAGATATCAAACGTTGCCTTCATTGATTTATGTGGATAATAATTCGAATACACTAAGAAGTAAATATACCCAGAGTAAAGAATTAAGAACGACTGTTTTTATGGAATTTTATACACAGTAAACCTGCGCTGCCGGAATCTATGTAAAAAAATAATTCAAAGGCGCAAATTTATCTTTTCATTTAGAAAGAACTAAGACGCGAAAGTAAATTCATAAAACGGTAACTTGATTTAAAATCAATCGAATCCGGTACAGGTTTGTCTGACTAAGCATAGATAATAAAATCGTTAAGGTATTAAATGGAGTCAAGTGCAAGAATTGGAATTAAATGTTAGCAAAATTATTTGAGCACCTGTAAAGAAAAATGAGATTATCCTGAAACATTATACCTAAAATAAAAGGCAATATAATACTTAAACTAGTAATCTGATGCATTTTATCTCGAATGATTATAAGGTAATATATTTAGCCTTCATTATTATTCAATAATGTTAAATACATTTGTGTTACGTTCTTAATTAAAGGAAATTCTGAAAGCAAATGTATATTTTCTGGTTTACCTTTACATAAAATAACGATGAATTGGTGAGTAGATGTTAGTTTATTTTGTAACAAAATTAAGCTTCATATCAAAACAATTCAATAACAGAAAAAACGTTGTGAAATGAAATTGGCGGAAAACGTCCAGGCCTTTGGGTCTCATAAGAAAGTAAAATGTTGAAGTGCTTTCATATCTAAGTGCCAATCATATCATGATTAATATTCTAATTCTCAGAAAAGATACTGGTTTTTGAAATACACAAATAAATTCCCAATTGGCTAATTAATCGTATGAAAATGGATAATCCTAGCCAAGTAATGGAACCATAACTTAACTTATTCATAGCTTTCAGATATTCTCAAGCTTAATTCTACTGTAATTACCTGGTTATTTACTACTGCCTGCGCCGTCTGTTCCCAGGCTCATTTTCCAATAATGAAAGTGGTAAAGAGCTGTAATGACCAATATTCGTTTATGCCAGATACATAGAAGGAGAGAGAAAAGAGAGATTTAACTATGAAGGGGTCCTGGGTTGCAAGTAATACACATACTCATATTATGAACTGGATCATACACACATTAATACAAGTTAATCTCACACAAAACCTTAAAGATGATGATCAGGCTCCTTGAAAGTTGATCTCGCTGATTTCAAAGACCATTGCATTTTGTATCATTCTTTACTAATTCTGTTGACTAAAATGATGGAAATTACATACATTTATATACATATCTTCATTCAAGTAAAGGTCAGTACATGGTACTCACTCACTAATCATGAAAGTGCCACTTATTTCTGAATGTTGTGTGAAACCTTCATGTCATTAAATTACGATCAAAATTGATATATCTTGTGAGGTCACGAAAGGTTGTTGGAGGAGTATTCGTTTGTTTTATCATAAAGCAGCAATCATCCCTAGACTACATAAAGCTAGAAGTCTGAATTATAAGGATGGATTGTATTTGTTCAAAAAAGGTTCAATCCTCACACACATACACGCACGCACACATACACACACAGACACACAGACCACACACACACACACACACATATATATATATATATATATATATATATATATATATATATATATATATATATGTATATGGGTGTGTGTGTGTGTGCATTTCCTATGGCATCCGAATTATGTTCACATCACACGGTAATGTTCTGAACTATAATAAAATACTAGAAATCAACACATGCCATTACTTTGGAGATAACTATTTGAATATGTAACATGGTGACTTAGGAATTCTAATTAATCTATTTCTCTTTTGCAAAATCTGAGGAAATGTTGATATCTTGATAGATGGCTTAAATTTAAAAAAAAAACTACTTTTCTTCCTTAACATTATAAGAGAGTGAAGGATTAGAAATTTATTAATCATTTATAATTTTTTAAATATATGTTTCTTAGTAACATTTCTCCTTAGTTTTAGACGTGATGATCACACAAGAATGAGATCTTGTTTTCTTTTGGGGTATAATGCCGTCTCCTTGCCTTCCATGTGATAATGTATGTACTTATTTTGAAGAAAATATAAAAGAAAAAAATTAAGAAGAAATCATGGAGGGGTCTAATAATTATATTGCTGATGTTAAACTATTAACCCATGTTAAAATGTAGTATGTTAAAATCTACTACGGTGACTTACCATCATGAGTATTTAGTTTCGTTTCATGATAGAGACACCTATTAAAACACGTTCCCTTTAAATTCCGTATTTCCTCTGTTGAAGAGACCTTTGAGTTAGACAACAGGCAGATAGTTGATGATTCTGGGTTCCAGATCTAACGGTCCTAAAAAAGTAGCTGGCAACTACATCACTAGTTAATTGTTGAGAAGAAGAGTTAATCCTACCGACACTTCCCTCAGAGGATATAATGTAGGATACGCTGTTTACATTACATTGCCAAAGATATGCATAAAGTTTTACCTAATGCAAAGCAGAAAAACTATGCTATGATACTTATATATTCAATTTATTTCATAGAGTCTATTCATAATTATCATATTTATTGATATTACCCCTTATTACTTATTATAAATTGAGTGCTCATATTAGTTATTAAAATTTTAAATCGAACTAAGGCCAGGGGGTTTAGGTTAGCTAATAAATAACCATGTGGAATGTCATTACTACTATATAGCCTTACAAAAAAATGAATTGGGCGTTTGGCTAACATTATGCTTCGAGTATGGCTAAAAGGGGTAATTGTCTATTCGTCTTTGCTAGCCATCCCATCGTTATCTTAATGTTCTGAAAGAAGTTTAAAAATGAAACAAAATTATAATTTTTTTTTTTTGAGCAATGCTATTGGCAGCCTAGAAGTATACGGCATCTGATTTGAGGTAGACAAATATTATCATCGAATTATCTATTACCAGATTCAGCGTATTTTAAAATAAATTTTTCTGAAACTCAGGTTGCAGATTTTT
>NC_087201.1:146303118-146318118 GCF_015104395.2 Macrobrachium nipponense
TCATTTTGGAAACTGTAATTTGCCGTACTATCAAGGATTATCCGTAAGCGTTGCAAATGTTATATTTCAAGCAGGCTTTGTAATAATAACATATTTAATCATAAGAAATGTTTCTTTTATTTTCATAAAGATATTGTCACTCCCAGCTCCTTTATTCCTCTTCTTCGTTCTTCATTCATAAGTAGTATTTTTATAGATCAATTGAAAGTATCTTCTCTATCCATATCAACTTTATTAATATGGGTTAGATTTCATTTGCGGTGTAATTTTAAAGTTTTATTGTGGGATAAAACAAGAATGTCACTCTTTTGGATAATTACAAACAATCTTTACAGAATTCTTGCACATTTCTGCCTATATTCTTCTTTTTATGACATTTCAGGATTAAAAATAAATTAAGATGAGTTTCCAGCCAATATGATACTGCCCAGTGAGAATCAGTTTTAGGGCAAATTGATTATGTACGTCAAATATCTGTAGGCAGAAAATTACCAATTAAGAGAGAGAGAGAGAGAGAGAGAGAGAGCGAGAGAGAGAGAGAGAGAGAGAGAGAGAGAGAGAGAGAGAGAGAGAGAGAGAGAGAGAGAAAACATTATTTTTTCACCTGTGAGTATGATCCAGTACTACCACGAAAATTACTAATTTCCTGGTTATGAACAATCATGTGAATATCTGGAGAAATTATATGAAATATATAATAATATGTGAAATATCTTACAATAAAAAAACTACGGATCTCTGTCATCAGAAAATGTTCAGTTAAATAGAATATGGATTTCATTGAATCGATACTTTTTTTTAAGAGCACTCCAATTACCGGAAACAAAATTACAAGAGCAATCATGTGAATAAATGATGGGATGGTAACATGGATGATTGATGGGAACATATGAGATATCTAAGAAGAAACGAAAAAAATGAAACCCTTAAGCATAGAATGATTAAGTAATTTTTTTTTTACAATTATAGAAGTCAATATGGAATTTACCTAATCATAAAATAATGTTTTTGAGTGAGTTCCACTTATTACCGAAAATATTAAATCCCTACATGATGAACAACCATATGAAGAAATGCAGAAACAGTAGTATGAGTAGTTTACGTAATATATGAAATATCTTAGAAAGAAAAGTATGGCGTTTTCCCTTGGTACCTTGGCAAAGTTTACTTTAACAGAACGTCGGAAAACGAGCAAAGGACGACTTTAGTCGAAGCGGAGTGCGAGGTGGTTGTTGATTTAGTAGAAACTACAAGTACGAGGGGCATCAGCATTCTTCTCTAGATACGAACAGAAATCTTTTGAACCTCAGAGCGCAAATAGCTCCCCCCAAAGAGTCAGCATTTACAAACATCTACTGGATGTTTTTACCTTCCTCGCCGGCAACTGGAACTCGGAACCACAAATGCTTCGTTACCATCTGAATAAGTAATTAAAATGTGATTAAAGTATGAACAAGTGGATAAAGGAAATACGATATATTAAAGAAAACAATGGAAATGTAGAGATGAGGCTGTGTTTCTCGTTTCTCGAAATGGTATTTGGTAAAAGATTTTGTAAATAATAATAATAATATCAATATGAAAACAATATGCAGGAATGAAGACATTAGACTGTTATTCGAAATGACTGAAAAACCTTTTAAAATAACCACTGAATATCAGTGTAAATAGATGATATTCCGAGTATTCCTATCAATTGTTCTCAAAGGTTCGAAATGTATTATTTACAAACATATAGCTGGTAAAGGAACTAATGATACTCTATCATAAGGCATTTATCTATCTATTTCCAACGATTGTAACATTCTGACAACAAATAAGATCCACCAATACATTGAACACTTTTCCCTCATGCTGCAGTGCAGTATTAGGTTGCTAATTGCTAATTGCAGTTCGGTCATATGGAACTGACAATTTCCCAATCCAATGGCTGAGAGTTAATTACATTATGTCAGTAAAAAAAAAATAGAAAACAGATTCCCACGCAAATTTACGGATTTGCATTCAAGCAGACAAGAGAACAGTTAAAATCTATACTATCCAAATTAACGCCCTGGGGGATGACAGGAAACAATGAATGGGAACAAAGATAAAGCAAAAAGTTATTTGGCGAATAAGATTCATTTTAGAAAACTGAGAGAGGTGCTACTACAGAGAAATAAAGCACAAAATTGCCATAATACTGTCAAACGGCGCCATAAATATTCAAGCCCTGAATGTCTTTGGATATAGATACAACTTTCAGTGAGTACGGGTAAATACAATCATAACTAATGTTAGCTAGATGTTCTCCTAACGATAAAGGTTTCTTTTTTTTTTATACAGAAAAACCTGGATATTTGTTGCAGTAACGCAACAGGCCTTCAATTGATTACTATTGACAACGTGTCATCTTCTTCCCCCATAACTCACCGCTGAACCGAATTGAATATAGAATTTAGGCCAAAGACCAAGCATTGTGACCAATGAGGCCATTCAGCGCTGAAAAGGAAATTGTCATTAAAAGTTTGAAAGGTGTAACAGGAGGAAAACCTCGCGGTTACACTATGAATCAGTTGTTAGGAGAGGGTGGAAAGTAAAATGGAAGAAAGAGAATATGAAAGGAGATGCAGTAAAAGGAACGAAAGGGATTGCAGCTAGAGGCCGAAGGCACGTGCAAAGAAACTTAAACAACGACTACAGTATACCGTATGAGGTGTACTGACGGCACTATCTCCCTTCGGGTAACTCAATCATTGATTTTTTATTTTTTTTTTTCATGAACTATTTTGCTTCACTTTACTCACCGGTATCTGAACCATCTTCCTCTTCATTTCCTATCTATGAGTTGTCATAGATTTTCACCCTCTCAGTCATTCTCGGCCGCTCCTTATAAATTGTCTTTCGTTAATAGAAACAGGTCTTGGAGGTTTTCCCTCACTGTTTGTGTACTCCAATTCTAGGGATACATCTGAATGCAACGATAATTCCAAGAAAGTTATGATTATAGTTTTTTTCGGTTCGTCCTCTCTTTTGTTCTTTTAGTTTGTTTCTGTCCAAGAAAAAGAACATTTAAATGTTTCGTAAAACAGCATTTAATTGCTACCTTCAAATACTCTCCTAGAACTTTGCGAGCTGCTTCTTTTTCATAGACCTTTTTCTTCACTTTAACTAAGATACCCCATAAAACAATTTTTGTATAATTTCTTTCTTTGAGATTATATTTCTTTTATATTTCTACCAAAAAGGTGTGGTAAAGGTTTGTTAGAAATATTAACCCCTTCTGTAGTCTTTTGGTTTTTAACAGTCAACGTAAAATATTAAAATATCCCGGTCATTTTTGTTGACAAGTCCAACGGCTTAAATTGCATCCTGCACATTTCTCTATACCAACTCTTGAAAACCTTGATTTGTTTGCACTGACCCCATAACCCCTCACCCACCCCCCTTTTTTTTTTGCTTTAGTTTCAGGAATCATTAAAGCGGACTGAGCCACTAAACTCCCATTTACTTAAACACCTCCCTCTTATGGAATTCCCTACCCTCTCTCTCTCTCTCTCTCTCTCTCTCTCTCTCTCTCTCTCTTCCTCTTTGGTTGTGACTATCTATTCATCTATCTATCAATATATATATATATATATATATATATATATATATATATATATATATATATATATATATCATTCGAGCTACAAATGTCCTTTAATATCTAAATTCGCTCTACCTCGGAATTGATATATTTCTATATATGTACCGAAGGGGAATTTTTTAGTTGATAATAATTTCGACCCCCCATGGGATCGAACCACCGTCCAAGTGGACGGGAACGAAATCAGGACAGACAGTGACGCTATCCAATCAGCCAACAGAGGCGCTATAAGATTATATCGATTCTGACCTTACAAATCACCCTCGAACTCAGTGCTTTCGTAATTAGAATCGATATGAAACCTCGTCTACCATGCTAGCCAATTCGAGCGTTTGACCCACGTAGCCTTTTATTATGAATAATTATCACATCAAACCGTGATTCATTTATATATCATTCGAGCTACAAATGTCCTTTAATATCTAAATTCGCTCTACCTCGGAATTGATATATTTTCATATATGTACCAAAGGGGAATTTTTTTGTTGATAATAATTTCGTCCCCCAATGGGATCGAACCACTGTCCAAGTGGACGGGAACGAAATCAGGACAGACAGTGAGGTTATCCAATCAGCCAACAAAGACGCTATTATGATCAATTTTTACGCAGAAGAAAAGTGTCTACTTATCCTGTTTTCTTTAGTAGTAACAGAGGAAAGGAAGAATGGCATGTAGAAAATTTTTCAAAAAAATTTAAGGTCTTATGCACTCATCGAGCACTTTGGCTAAGAGGTCGGGCTATTTCCCTTAAGACTATGAGATCTAGAATAAATAGATTGATAACTTTATTCTCTATATTTCCTCAGCAGGGGGCTGTTGCCGTCATTGCAGCTTAGGTAGTTAAGTATATCTTAGTTTAACCAGACCAATCCTAGGGCTGGCCTTAAAGGATTAGATATTTTTACGTGGCTAGGGCCTACGGGTTATTGTGGAATCCGAATCACATTATATCGAGAAATTTATTTCTAATCAGCAGACATAAATTCATCTGATTCCACGTTGGCAGAGCAGGGAATCGAACACCTTAGGTAGTGCATTGTGGGCATTTCTGAAGGTTATTTGCAACTTCCCCTCGAACCGTAGCTGCACCCACTTTTTAATATTTTACTCTACCTCCGTTCCGACTTCCATTCTAACCACTTGCTGTCCAACCACTTCAACTCTCTCTTTTCACCTAAAGCGCTGATTTCCTGAAAGTGTTCCAGTGTTTGGCCTTATAGGCAAGTTTCCCCGTAGGGAATTAATTCCGTCTGTGCACCTCATTCGGTGCAATGTAGGCATTGCTTAAGGGTTTTTACAGCGTCCCTTCGTCCCTTAGCTGCAGCTACTTCCATTCCTTTTACTATACCTCCGTTCATATTCTCTTTCATCCATCTTACTGTTCACCCTCTCTTAACAATTGTTTCATAGTGCAACTGCGAGGTTTTCCTCCTGTTTCGCCTTTCAAACCTTTAACTGTCAATTTCTGTTTCAGTGCTGAATGGTCTTAGTTGCCCTAGTGATTGGCATAATGCCAAAAAATCTATATATCTATCTATCTGTATAGGCAAATTCTCACAAATCAATTTTCTAGATTTCAGTGTTATTTTCTACTTGAAAATCTTTCAGTGAGCTGGAACAGTCCCCGATTTTGAAATAATTTACAATAGCTTAAAATCCCTTCTGTACTGTCTGCATTCCTAACCTTACAATTAATTCCTCCGTTTTTATTGCACAGTATTAAAATATCTGGTATAGATCTTCAAATTGCATTCCTCGACCATTTATGGACCACAGCTGCACAAAGCGGAAAATCTATTTTTAATGCTTCGTCCAGAATCGTGCAGGGAAATAAATACATGATCGTTTTTAGGTTCACTAAAACGTTTCAACTTCACAGAATTAATACTCGAATCTGATCATTAACTACTGAGGACATATGCAGCTCTGCCCTCCAGTTATGGTAAGGAGACTATTCAACTTTCTATTCAAGGCGATACGTTAATTGGTCAGTACATTTCCCCCGATGATGTAACTGGCGAATCATTTACGCTCCTGCTTTGAAAGGATGACGTTCCATTAATAAATCGTAGAACTATGTATTTTGATTTAATGTCGCTCTGCCATAATTCCTATTGGCTGCTCTTGCATCTTTCAACAAACCATTGACAGGAAAATGGATGAAACTATGTTGCCAATTAAATGGCCACACTCATAGATGGTTCCTTACCAGGACAAATTATGTAACATTTGATCGGAAATAAACAAAAGCTACATTCAACTTTATTCAAAACATGGTTTGTACTGATAAAAGACGTATCACAATTCTCACAAGTTTGAGGAAGATAACAATACAAATTTTGATACTTAAACCAATATATTTCAGTCACTATTGACAGCTTAATTACCTAAAGTGAATATTCAGTACTTTTTTCGCTACCGCAAATTCTGATGACGTCACCACTTGCTCTGCCATGTTTGTTTACAAGTGATCATGGTGGTGAAGCGTATTGCTTAAAGAAGTGATAATAGTTTACTGTTAGTGATGGTGATGGTGGTGTCAGCAGTGGAGGCTGATAAGATATTGACTGATAACTATAGAATTACTGCTTGACAGCAGTTCGGGTTGTTCTTGATAGCCATTACTGGTGATGGTGTTTCGTGGCGACATTTGGTAATGTTAAGGTAAATACTGTAACTTATCTTACTATACCTCTAAAGGGTGTCAGTCTAAATTATCATGAATCCTATACATGATGGTTTTATAACCAGCGCATTAATAGTTATGTATTGATGCGTATAGGTAAATGGGCCGATCAGTGAAGGCACGAGGCATTCAGCTAGGGGTCAGCTGCACTTTTAGAAGTCTTCCCTGGTTAGGCCTACCAAAGGAATGGTAGCCGGTAACAAAGTCATAGGGAAAAAAATCAAAGAAAAAGTTCAAAATTTTGGATAGGAAAAAAGTCACATTAATTTACAGTCTTTTGTTCATGTTCTCACGGTAATCCCAACGGGTTTGTGGTACTAAACAGCGCAAAAGTGGATACTACCGGGTTAAAATCCTTGGCGACCATTAGCTAGGAAATATTAATGTGACTTTTTTTTTCCCGTGACTTTTTTCCCGTGACTTTTTTTTGTGACTTTTTTTTACTGTGACTGTTTTACCTGGATTCAAAATAATAGATCTCGATTCTTATAATGATGCTAGACTAAAACTTCAAGTAATATCAAGAGTATTGTTTTAGGTAATGTTAAAAAGGTGCGTTTTTATCATTTGAAAAGAGCAGTAAATAATATTTCATTTTAATACCTTATAGAAATTCAAACTGGTATTAAGACGAATATTGTTCCAATTATCTATCACGCACCATTTCGTAACCATTTCAATACAAATCAATAAAATACCTGGACGATTTACATGGGGATCGCACGGAACCCTTCCCAATGAATAACAACAATATCAAAGTAACTTAGCGTGATAGAATTTTCTATGACATTCGGGTCAGTGAAGAGGAAAATTAACGATCTAATTAGCAAAGTATTATAAGCCAGTGATCAGTTCGCGAGACTTCCGTGCAGCATCAGGGAAATTCCGTCTCATGTTATTGAATTATTTGATTCTCAGCTGTCGGTGGAGGTTTTCAGATTGGTGGTATTATCTCGGTTCTAATTCCATTTGCACTTTGGCTACTGAGTGGTATTCACTTTGGCGTGAAGATCTGCATCATCTAGCAAACAGGAATGACCAAATAAGTTATGGAATTTAGTTTATTTTATTCTTTTCCAACGCACTACGTAATACACTTGGAAATCTTCAGATTACTGTCATAGAAGAATGATAGTTTTCATAGCTATTCATTGCGAAATAAAAAAAATAGTTGTAGTTTTCTGTAAAAGAAAGCTATTGAAATAGCTTTGTCTGTCCGCCCTCAGGTCTTAAAAACTAATGAAGTTAGAGGGCTGCAAATTGGTATGTTGATCATCAACCCTCCAACCATCAAATACACCAAATTGCAGCCCTCAGTCCTCCCCCCACCTTTTTTTAAGGATAAGGTTAACCTTGGGTTGTACATTTGGCACCGCTAGGGGAGCCAGCTTCCGACGCATCTTCACGTCACCGCATCTGGGGAGCAAATGATCGCTGTCAAATCGTGGCTGAGAGTTTCATGCTACAGCACATCGAGTGTTTCATACGGCATTATACGCTGTCCAGAAAACTCGATTGTTTCGGGGCTGTTTTTTAACTTGTTTTAAATGTGTCGGCAATGATCAGATTTTCATAGACACACTAAGGCAAGAATTCAAATCCCCAGAAGAAAGACAGCAGTGATGAAAGCTCCACCATATGCTAGAAAATAAATAAATAATACTTTTCCCGTGTGCAATAATCTAAGAAGAACATTCAACAAGAAAAAAATAATAACGAGAGTATGCTTGTCTCAGACTTTCAAATTAATTCAGAAAAACGATATCATCGAGGATGAAGGAGATAAAGGCTCCCCTGAATTCATTTCCCAAATCTAATCAAAAGAGGAGGATCTAATGAGCTTTACTCCTAATACCGTTGTTATATACTACCCTCCTCATTTCTTACCTCCGGGTTGATTTTCGTTCATTTGATTCTTTTATTTTCTCTAAAGTATATTCCAGGTTACAGGGTCTTATAATTGTTGGTCAGTACTTTTAACTCTTTATGAATGGCGTAGGAGCACATCAGTAAAATTTAATGACAAAATATAAATTACACTTCTATCCCGTCCATATATTGGTAAAGAGAGGTGGGAATGTCATAGGAGAATAATTAAAAATTCAAGGATATTCAAGTATCACTATTAACTAGATTCTCAGCCTCATCTCTTGTTAATTTTCTTCCACTTATTCTTCTTCTTTGGTTAAACATTCTTACACAAATCATCTTCAGTCACAAACTGCGCTGATATCGTGATTCAAAGAGGGTTTTGGGGCAAGGGTCATTAGATTCATTAATAATGAATACTTCTCATCGTTGGTGACGGATTAGGAATAATCATTGAGGGAATCCTGATCCTAGAAATGTTTCAAAAAAGGGGGAATTTTTATCCTTTACTGAACTTCTGCTTTTGCGCATGAAATGAGATAAAACAACTGGTATAAAATTATTTAGATAAATCACAATTTAGAAAGAACATTTGGGAGAGTAAAAACAACGAAGCAAAAGAAAAAATTTTTATATTATTTTTTTTTCACTCCGTCAGAAGTGAAATGCATTACATGAAATTCACGAAGGTTTCTGAAGCAAAATATATTTCACATTACCTCTCTGTTTCAACAGATGCATCAGATATACAAACAAAAACCAAGCCTTGCTTTCAGGTGCATTTGAGCATTCGCATATGCTTGAACGCAGCGCACCATCACTCTTCCCGAATTATAGGTGCTTTTAAACTAACGAATATACAATTGAATGCAAATCAGGCATAAAGGAGAAAGTAAGTGGCACATTATGAACACTACGGTAACCGTTCAGAGAGCTGAAACAGATTTTTGGAAATGTAAGTTGGATGCTCATGATCGATAAGGGTTCTGTTCAAAGACATTAAATCATCGCGGAGCTGATACAAATTAATCAAGTATTTATAAATTGATCTTAACAGTTTTCATATGACTGAATTAACGGCGGTTATGGTGGATAATTGAAGAATGTCTGGTTTTTAATCTTTCATGTTCCCGGTAAACAATTATACATGAATATCTTTGATTTCTTAACTATCATCATATGATTTTCCCACATCACTTTACCAATGTATGGACTGGAAATAAGTTTAATTTATGTTTCATCATTATATTATTCATAAAGAGTTAAGAGTATTGACCAATAGATATATCAACCTTTAATAGTAAATGTAAGGTACACAAATTATAAATGTCATTCAGCTTCCTAAATTAATTTTCTGTAAAATATTTCACATTATCATAATTTCAATTCTCTATAAGATATAGTTCTTGATAATTATGCAGTACCCTAAAATGTCAGTTAAAAAATTAAATGTCCTTATTAATTTCGGAAAACGACAAAACAAAGTCTTTGGTGTCTCTTCAATAAACAGCTCTCTCTCTCTCTCTCTCTCTCTCCTCTCTCTCTCTCTCTCTCTCTCTCTCTCTCTCTCTCTCCGATCATTTTGTGCTACTGTATCAATAGTAAATTCAGATTTCCGATATCTTTCGTTGACAACAAGCGGCGATAAATAGACTATTCTCTTCCTAATGACACCATTACAGCTGCTGTTTAACTTTCTAACTGATTGTTATAGTTACAAGGAGTTACAAAGATTAAGATGTCTCAATGACTTGTTAGTCCATCCGAGGGGACATCGTGTGCTCACTTGGGGTTCAAGTCCCATGCTCGTGTAGGCACATGTCTAAAATGCGCTTGCAACAAATAACCTTTTGTGGAATAGGATATCCTTGCATATGAAACTTCCATTACAAAATCTCTCTCTCTCTCTCTCTCTCTCTCTCTGAGAACATATACAAAAATATGAAGAGCGGAAATGAAACAGATGTGGTTTATCTAGACTTTGCAAAAGCTTTTGACAAGGTAGACCATAATATATTAGCGAAGAAAATTAGAAAACATAATATAGTGGATAAAGTAGGAAGATGGTTAAAATGATTTTTACACAACAGAAAACAGATAATTATTGCAAACGATGAGAAATCGGATGAAGCTAAGGTAATTTCCGGTGTGCCACAAGGTACGGTGTTAGCTGCATTACTGTTTGTTATTATGATTGCAGACATACACAGTAATGTTAAGGACTCGGTAGTGAGTAGTTTCGCCGATGACACAAGAATAAGTAGAGAAATTACTTGTGATGAAGATAGGAACGCTCTACAAAGAGACCTTAACAAAGTATATGATTGGGCAGAGGTAAATAGGATGGTATTTAACTCTGATAAATTTGAATCAATAAATTATGGAGACAGAAAAGGAAAGCTATATGCATACAGGGGACCTAATAATGAGACAATCACAAATAAGGAAACAGTTAAAGACCTTGGTGTGATGATGAATAGGAACATGTTATGCAACGATCAAATAGCAATTCTATTGGCAAAATGTAAAGCAAAAATGGGAATGTTGTTACGGCACTTCAAAACAAGAAAAGCTGAACACATGATTATGCTTTATAAAACATGTTCGTAGTCCAGTTGAATATTGCAATATAATATGGTACCCACACTATCAAAAGGATATTGCACAAATAGAGAGTGTACAAAGGTCCTTTACAGCTAGAATAGAAGAAGGTAAGGACCTTGACTACTGGGAAAGACTACAATCCTTAAAATTATATAGTCTAGAAAGGAGAAGAGAACGCTACATGATAAGTCAGGCATGGAAACAGATAGATGGAATAGCCGAAAACATCATGGAGCTAAAATTATCAGAAAGAGCAAGAAGAGGTAGATTAATAGTGCCCAAAAGTATACCAGGAAAAATAAGGAAAGCACACAGGACATTAATCCATTACGCACCAGCATCGATAATGCAGCGTCTATTCAATGCGTTGCTAGCTCATCTGAGGAATATAACAGGAGTGAGCGTAGATGTGTTTAAGAATAAGCTCGACAAATATCTAATCTGCATCCCAGACCATCCAAGACTGGAAGATGCAAAATATACCGGAAGATGTACTAGCAACTCTCTGGTAGACATTAGAGGTGCTTCACACTGAGGGACCTGGGGCAACCCGAACAAGATGTAAGGTCTGTAAGGTCTGTAAGGTCTCTCTCTCTCTCTCTCTCTCTCTCTTCTCTCTCTCTCGCCTCTCATCGTCTGTCTCTCTCTCTCTGACCATGGAAAATCCACGAGCTCCCATGCGCGAACGCATATCATGCTCAAGTGTTGAGTCTAAAGCCAGACGAAGATCGCCAACTTTTCAAAACAAGATATCTAGGAATCCTTTGGACTCGAACCTCTGCTCTTCTTGTGGGGCGAAAGAAGACGATGACTTAGCTAGGTTCATTGCCTCAAGGCATTCCGAGCGCATAGGAGCCTCACATTCGGGAGAATCATGGAAGCGAACATATCTTGACCTCCGTCTTTCTTCCCGCTCCCGTTTACTTTATACATATATACATACATACATACATAGATATATATATTATATAATATATATATATATATATATATATATATATATATATATATATATATATATATATATATATATATATATATATATATATATATATATATATATATATATATATATATATATATAAGTCATATCACTTTTTTCCGTGATTCATATACATATATCGAGCTACAATGTCCTTTAATATCTAATTCGCTCTACCTCGGAATTAATATATTTTCATATATGCTTAACCGAAGGGGAATTTTTTTCTCGATAATAGACTTGCCTGGATCGGGGCGCGATCCCAGGATCCTTTCAAATCCAGGAACGTCAGTGAAGCTTTTACCTACTACACTACCGCGAGAGGGTAGTGTAGTAGGTAAAAGCTTCACTGACGTTCCTGGATTTGAAAGGATCCTGGGATCGCGCCCCGATCCAGGCAAGTCTATTATCGAGAAAAAAAAAATTCCCCTTCGGTTAAGCATATATGAAAATATATTAATTCCGAGGTAGAGCGAATTAGATATTAAAGGACATTGTAGCTCGATATATATATATATATATATATATATATATATATATATGTATATATATATATATATATATATATATATATATATATACATATATATATATATATATATATATATATATATATATATATATATATATATATATATATATATCTAAAGTATATTTATGTGTATGTAATATGAAATAAGATAAATCGTACAATAATGAAACGAAATAAAAAGAGAATACGACAAAGCAAACTCAGACGGGCTTCTCATTCTTAGGTTCCTCCAAAGGGTGAGTTATCTGGGATCTTGAACGATCCCAGAGGGCCCAAAGGACGTCGTTGCCGTCCTTTAGATATTCAGAAACTGGAGCGTAAAGAAGGACGGAGGTCAAGATATGTTCGCTTCCATGATTCTCTCGAATGTGAGGCTCCTATGCTCTCGGAATGCATTGGGGCAATGGACCTCGCTAATTCCTCGTCTTCTCTCGTCCCACAAGAAGAGCAGAGGTTCGAGTCCAAATGATTCCCAGATATCTTGTTTTGAAAAGTTGGCGATCTTCGTCTGGCTTTAGACTCAACACATGTGCACGATATATATAGATATACATATTATATATATGTATATCTATATATATCTAATATATATATATATATCGATTTTAATAAATAAGCCAAGCGATTGTCATCGAATGCAGGCATGTCCTGAATATTACCTTTAAGATCGAGAATGGCCACTGTATCTCAGCCCTTTGAAGTAAATACCATTTAAATCCTGCTATGTTGGACGTCTTTGCAATACAGATCAAGGTAGTAATTGACCTATAGCTGCTTTTAATTGATTTATGGTTGCTGTTGATAAACAGTTTTCTGTTGTAATCTGAACTTGGAAAAGCTTGAAATGAGGCAATATGGATTCAGCAGAAGTTTTCAAAAGTGACATATGAAATAATGTGTTCAAGTTATAAAACCTGATAGCGCACCTAAAGGGTGGTGGTTTAATTATGTTTTGTTTATAAAAAAAGGAATACATTTATTACATAGAACATACAACTATATTTAGACCCATAAAGGGTCGATACTGAGAGTGTAAGATAAGGCAGCTGGCGTCACTTCGACAGTTCATGTGTGTACTGTTTGAAAACTAAGACGTTTTCTCTATACGATAAGGATTCATACCAAATGTAACAAATAGGAAATATAGCACGCTTGGCAGTAAAGTCGTTTCGAAATGCTTCATGGAGAATGAACAGAACGTCGACAAAGGAAAATCGGCTAAAAGCTAAATACCTAAAAGGTCAAGGAACAATCAAAATCCTCTCTTCCCGATTCTCGCCAAGGAGAATCGAGCGGCCGTTCTTGGCCATGGGCAGCCGCCCTTAGCGGCTGCCCATGGAGCTGATCGTTCTTGGCAAACGATGACTGCCCTCCTCGGAAGTTGTTTGCCCATGAGCAACAAACGTCGCATGTCAGTTTTACTTGTGACCGCTCGGTATTCGGTGGTAGTTAGAACAAACCATCATCATCAAAGCGCCCAGTGTGTTTATATTTAGTTGGACAGGTTTTTATTTTGCTTGTAGCCTGTGCGTTCAATTTCAGTTTCCACATCAGATTCTATTGTAAATAAATTTTTTGTTAATCAGTACTAAATTATTTTTAATCAGTACTACACAACGAAGTAGTAAAGTTCCAGTAAAATTGTCTTCCCACTGAATGTTAGAAACTTAACTAAGGAATATTTCATATTTTTATTCAGGGATTTTCGATATCATGGTAGCAATGATAATTTGCATAATTTTATTTTCTCACCAAACATGATAGGAGATCACAACAGCTCATGAATCCAAATATGTGTAAATAATAAATGAATCTAAACATAGGGAGCAAAATAAATGGAACTAGATGTCAGGTTTGAGCACACAATGAACTATCCCAAACCACTATAAAGTCTGTAAGAAAATCAGTCCTCTAAAATAAAAAAGAATATCTCTCGAATTAGCAACTTCCATATAAATATCTCCTAGAGGATTTATTCTACAAGGGAGAATGCTTATAAAATATTAGATTTTGAAAGATTCCAAATATGTGCCAACGTAATCTTCTCATACACTTGAATACCATCTCTCTCTCTCTCTCTCTCTCTCTCTCTCTCTCTCTCTCTCTCTCTCTCTCTCTCTCTTCCGTGGCAAGGCGCCAAAACCGACCAATTTCACAAGAATTTTTTTCAAGGATTCCTTCTCTAAAATAGGAAAACTTGTAAAAGGCGTCTTAATCACTTTCCTCTTCACTGAGAATCTTTGGGAGTTGTTTAAGACTTCCTGTTTGGAACTCCGGTCTTACTCCAGAAGCCAAGCAGGAGATGCGCAGAATCTTAGAAGGCTTCTTATCTATCTCGGCATTCTAATAGGATTTATTATGTATAGTTGTGCTAAAAGAAAGGCATGAATTTGAATGATACTTCCTTTACTAATTCGCTTACACATTTACTGGCCGCTAGTATTAAAAAATTCTATAACGATGGAACATTAACTTGCCGTAGCTTTGCTTGGACAAAATAAATTACATCCTAATTTGGTCAAAGTATGTACATTTCTTACGTCGATTCAGTGTTCTCATATTTATCATTTATTAACAAACGTTGATAAGATACAGCCATTTACCCTCGCAGTAAAAGCAAAAGAAATTAGTACATTACCAGGCGAGGTCGCAATGATAAAAAATTGCTTATTGTTCCTACACTTAACCATGCAATAAT
>NC_087201.1:146323118-146333118 GCF_015104395.2 Macrobrachium nipponense
CAGAATAGGAAATAAGATATTTGAATGCAGAGTTAGCAGACATTAGGCAAGTCGGTTAAGAAGTGGAAATCGCTGCACCGTGGTAAGTAAGATCATCTTTTCTTGGAAGCACCTCTTAGTCAGCAAGTGAAACAGTTTTAAATACACAATCACTAGTCTAACCGGTGCTATGTATATATATATATATATATATATATATATTATATATATATATATATATATATATATATATACACCGACTTACCTTATGTTTGTTAACTCTGCATTCAAATATCTTATTCCCTCTCCTAGTAGTCAAAGGGTTCAGCCCTTTCATGGAAAATATTTCACGAGTAAAGAGACTTCTTGCATGGAATTATGTATGTATTTTATACCATATAAATGGATGTGTATAAATGTATGTCTTTTCTCCTTCAAATACGTCTTTTGATATGAATCCCTTGGCCCATACCGCTTATAACTCTAGCTACAACAACCTCAAGAGTCATCTATCTGCCTTTTAAATTATCTCTTTTTTTCTATGGTGGACGAACACATGACATCTTATAAAATATACTACCGGTGTTTATTGTGGTTTATATTACACAGGGACCAATAATTGTTCTGTATTTATTAATGCCTTGCTCATTTTTTTCTTGTATCCAATTATAATTAAATCGGATGCAGATGCGTTGATGTTATTTTTTAAATACGAAATGAAAGTAGGAAAAAAGTACTAAAAGTACATTAGGAAAAACGCTGCTGGATTGCGCTCGTTAGCGTCTGAGAAGACATAAATCATGAGAAATGGAAGCGAACTGTAAATGACATCATTTCAGCCTAATGATTTCGCAATTAAAAGTACATTAGACAGACGCTTCATAATGCCATGGTTAACATTCACTCAGTTGATACTTTCCGCTTCCGCTTCTCTTGCTTTTTCAGGAAAAGAACCGTTAGTCGCGATTCTTCCTTAATTAGACGAAGTTTTAGCGAAATTGAAAATAAGGGCATAATTTTTCAGCATAACTCTCTTTGTACATTTGTAGAAAAGCTTAGTTATAAAAATAAAAAAAATGAAAAAGGTGTTTAGGATATATTTCTCTTTATTTCCCCACAGGAAGGGCACTCAAGGGTACTTATGGCTCTCATCTGTTTTCCCTCTGACTTCCAGGTAGAAAATATCAATAAGTAGCATTGAAAAGGGCCGGATGAAAGAGAGAGAGAGAGAGAGAGAGAGAGAGGAGAGAGAGAGAGAGAGGACTGTGTTACAAGGAGTTACAAGGATTAGGATGTCTTAAAGAATTAATAGTCAATCGGAAGACACATCACGTACTCATTTATCTGTAGGAACAGGTTCTACTGTTCATTCACAGTGTTCTGATGATTTTGTCTGGTTTTCTTTTAAACTCGTCCACACTGTTGCTGTTTACGACTTCTGGTGGGAGTTTATTCAGTTCTAGGTGAGAGAGAGAGAGAGAGAGAGAGAGAGAGAGAGAGAGAGAGCACGAATGTATACTCGTATGCATGTGTTCAGAAAGATATTCTTATGTCTGCAATATTATGAAATTTATTGTAATATATGTGGAATCAAAATCTCGAAGAGCTGCACTGGAAAATCATTTCTTGAACTTAGTGTAGATGCAGAGTGGATGGGATGGGAGTTGGGAAGGGGTCTTGAAGTAGAGTAGACAGTTGTTCAGTTCATCAATTTGTCCGTCAGTAAAGAATCTGGAACAGTAGTATTAGTTTTTCTACTTTCATTTATAATTTACCTACACTCTTATGTAACATGACCAAAGAACATTGATTGTACAATCAAACTTTTTCAGAACTGATGCTACAACAGTGAAAAGGAATTACAAATAAGTAAGAAAAATTAAATAAAGCTCAGTTGTGACGGTATTCTGAGTAAATAAATATATTCTGGGCATAGTGCTAAAGTACGCAGACATTACAAGATATGGCGAATGGTTTGGTCTAAAATATGCAAGCCTCTCTGAATCTTATTAGGACTAGTGGATATATATATATATATATATATATATATATATATATATATATATATATATATATATATATATATATATATATATATATATATATATATATATATATATATATATATATATATATATATATATATATACATATTTAAATGTTACATAACAAGGTCTTTTACCTAAGTATGTTAAACGAGATATTAGATTTCTACGAATAGCTTGATTGACTAATGAGAAATAACGTCCAACAAAATCTACAATATTTTTACAGTAGAGAAATTAATGTTGAAATCTTTTAATCTTTGAAAGTTAACACTTACCTCAGTAACTGCAAATAACTATATAATATATATATATATATATATATATATATATATATATAAATATATATATATATGTATATATATATAGAAGAATCATAGGGGTAGCAGACCCGACCAACATCCAGGTTGAAGAGGTAAAGGCATGTCTTTCACAGGTATCGTTTATTAAACCGACGTTTCACATCACATGATGCATCCTCAAGGCTGGAAATTATATATTTAGAATACTAAAATCAGCACTCACTCATAAAAAATCTAAAAAAGCACAACAGATATTTGACATTTACAAATACAAATTAAAACGAGAACTTGAAAGGATCACCTACCAAGGTAAGAGTTAAAAAGTGACTGAAAAGGCAGAGAAAATTAATATAAGAAGATGATTAAACAGAACGTGGAGAGTAAACAAACAGGCTGTTATGCTAAAAATAGTTGCGTGGAACAGGCAGTTATGCTAAAAACAGTTGTGTGGACGACGATTGGGTATTTAGTGTTGGTACATTGGTCTTAATAAGAAGGGACTCCAGCACCATCAACTCGTCGTCTCTACTTGCTGATCCAATAATCTTAAAATCATTGATGTCCAAGCGGGCACCACAAATCTGAGAGTGATTAATATTAGATAATTCGGGATTGGACAATCTGCATCCTGTCCTAAAGCTGACACCTTGATGGTAGCAGAAACGGACCTTGAGAAGCCTCCTCGTACATCCAACGTAGGTTCCCAGACTACATCTGGGACAGGTATATTTATAAACAATGTTGGATGTCAAGGAAGGGCTCAGTCTGTCCTTCACTCTGAAAAAAGAACGTATACTTAGAGGATTTCGTGGGATCAACTTCAAATTAACTGCTGGCAGTTGATTATGAATTAAATTCATGAATTTCTTTTTAAAGCTTTTATCGTATATATGGAGCGGTATATATGGGAATAGGCGGTTTCATTTTAGTGGTTAGGAGCTTATTAAGGACTCTATGGAAATAATTGGATGGAAAACAATTATTGCGGAAGAAATTTGCCAAAAACTCCACTTCTTTATGAAAAGCTGACCAGGTGGAAGTCAGAGAGTATGCCCTGTGGAGGAGGGTAGAGAGAAAATTCAACTTGAAATTTAAATTGCATGAACTTACCATTAGAAATTTTGTTCCAGAAAATATCGATATTGCCTCTTTGTCATAACGCCGAGTACTTGAGGTCTCAGCTATCAGCCATAGCTCATCAAGCGTATAACAACCTTAAAACCAGATGGGCTCCATTCTTCAGAAAGGAGGATTTACGTATTTTGAAGGAATTGGCCAAAGACGAAAGTATAATTATAATGCGACCTGACAAAGGTAAGGGAACTGTAGTTTTGGATAAGCAGGATTATATTCATAAAATGCACTCAATTCTCAATGACACATCAAGATTCCAGAGATTTGGGTACGCCCCAATTTACAAAACATTACCAAAACAATAGACGACAAAATTAATAGGTTCCTCAGAGTACTGAAACGTGACAACATCATAGAGGAAAACACCTTCCAAAACCTTTTCGTTACAGGCTCTACATACGGGATCATGTACGGCCTTCCTAAGATTCATAAAGAGGGAGTACCACTCAGGCCTATATTGTCTTCATTAAACACGCCCAATTATAAACTTGCTAAGTATCTGGTTCCATTGTTGGAACCGCTCACCAATAATGCTTATAACGTGAAAAGCGCTGCTGATTTCAAGGAGGATATCCTAATACAGGACTCCGACCTTTTTTATGGTTCAGTTTCGAAACGGTAAGAGTCCCTGTTCACTAATGTTCCTGTTGAGGAGACGATCGAGTTCATACTAAACAAACTTTTTCCATTACCTGATTCCCTTTTTAACGGTTTTAATAGACACTTATTTAAGCAAATTTGATAATTGGCATGTGCGGGACACAGCCTTTATTTTTAATGATTCTTTTTTCAGACAGGTGGAGGGGATGGCAATGGGAAGCCCTTTGGGCCCTACCTTCGCCAATATTTTCATGAACTCCCTGGAGGAGACAGTATTTGACAATTGCCCCCTTAGTTTTCACACATTATTTTATAAGAGGTATGTAGACGACACCTTTGCCTTGTTTAAACACGATTTTAACGCCGACTCCTTTTTAGAATTCATTAATGCTCAACACCCCAATATAAAGTTTACAGTAGAGAAAGAAACTCACAACTCTCTATCATTTCTTGATGTACGTGTCACTAGGGAAGATGCTGGGTTTCAAACCAGCATTCATAGGAAAAATACTTTTACAGGGTTGCGCACCAATTTTTATAGTTCATGCAATTTAAATTTCAAGTTGAATTTTCTCTCTACCCTCCTCCACAGGGCATACTCTCTGACTTCCACCTGGTCAGCTTTTAATAAAGAAGTGGAGTTTTTGGCAAATTTCTTCCGCAATAATTGTTTTCCATCCAATTATTTCCATAGAGTCCTTAATAAGCTCCTAACCACTAAAATGAAACCGCCTATTCCCATATATACCGCTCCAAAGTTATGTATTTATGCTAAGTTCCCTTTCCTTCACGATAAAAGCTTTAAAAAGAAATTCATGAATTTAATTCATAATCAACTGCCAGCAGTTAATTTGAAGTTGATCCCACGAAATCCTCTAAGTATACGTTCTTTTTTCAGAGTGAAGGACAGACTGAGCCCTTCCTTGACATCCAACATTGTTTATAAATATACCTGTCCCAGATGTAGTCTGGGAACCTACGTTGGATGTACGAGGAGGCTTCTCAAGGTCCGTTTCTGCTCCCATCAAGGTGTCAGCTTTAGGACAGGATGCAGATTGTCCAATCCCGAATTATCTAATATTCGGAATCACTCTCAGATTTGTGGTGCCCGCTTCGACATCAACGAGTTTAAGATTATTGGATCAGCAAGTAGAGACGACGAGTTGATGGTGCTGGAGTCCCTTCTTATTAAGAAAAATGTACCAACACTAAATACCCAATCGTCGTCCACACAACTGTTTTTAGCATAACTGCCTGTTCCACGCAACTGTTTTTAGCATAACAGCCTGTTTGTTTACTCTCCACGTTCTGTTTAGTCATCTTCTTATATTAATTTTCTCTGCCTTTTCAGTCACTTTTTAACTCTTACCTTGGTAGGTGATCCTTTCAAGTTCTCGTTTTAATTTGTATTTGTAAATGTCAAATATCTGTTGTGCTTTTTTAAATTTTTTTATGAGTGAGTGATGATTTTAGTATTCTTAATCTATAATTTCCAGCCTTGAGGATGCATCATGTGATGTTAAACGTCGGTGTAATAAAAGATACCTGTGAAAGACATGCCATTTCCCTCTTCAACCTGGATTATATATATATATATTTATATATATATATATATATGATATATATTATATATATTATATATATATATATATATATGTATATATTATATATGTATATATGTATATATGTATATATGTATATATGTATATATGTATATATATATGTTATATATATATGTATATATATGTGATGTTATATATATGTATATATATTATGTATATATATATTTGTATATATATATATGTATATATATATATGTTATATATATATACTGTATATATATATATATGTATATATATATGTATATATATAGTATATATATGTATATATGATATGTAATATTTATATATGTAATCTATATATATATATATATATATATATATATATATATATATATATGTATATATATATATATATATATATATATATATATATATATATATATATATATACTATATGTATATATATATATATTATATATATATATATATATATATATATATATATTGTTATATATATATATATAATATATATATATATATATATATATATATATATATATAATATATATATATATATATATATACATCGAGCTACAAATGTCCTTTAATATCTAATTCACTCTACCTCGGAATTAATAAATATTTTCATATATGCTTAACCGAAGGGGAATTTTTATTAGGCGATAATAGATTTGTCGGCGCCCGGGCGCAAACCCAGGACACCATACAAATCTAGGACGTCAGTGAAGCTATTTACCCACTCCACCACCGCAAGAGGCTATAAGCTAATGCTGTCTCCCACCCTCAAATACCTTTCGCGCTCAGGTATTCGCTCATTTGGAGCCAGCATTAGCCCACCTCGACTACAGTAGTGTTGTAGTTCTTATGACAGCACGTAGCCAGTATATAAGTCATATCACATTACCGTGATTCATATACATACATCGAGCTACAAATGTCCTTTAATATCTAATTCACTCTACCTCGGAATTAATATATTTTCATATACTCTTAACCGAAGGGGAATTTTTGTTAGGCGATAATAGAATTGTCGGCGCCCGGGCACGAATCCAGGACACCATACAAATCCAGGACGTCAGTGAAGCTATTTACCCACTCCACCACCGCAAGAGGCTATTGTGCTCAGGTATTCGCTGATTTGGAGCCAGCATTAACCCACCTCGACCTCGGTAGTGTTGTAGTGCTTATGACAGCACGTAGCCATTATATCAGTCATATCACATTACCGTGATTCATATACTTACATCGAGCTACAAATGTCCTTGTTAACACGGATAGATATTACAAGTGGGTAAGGCTGGTGTGAGGTAAAAGCTGCATATGCCTATGTACAAGAAAACCCCTCCTTTGTTACTAAGTGCGGTAAAAGCTCAACATCACCGTAAAGTATTTGTTAATCCATATAAAGGAAATAAAATAACTTAATGGAGGTGCATTTAGAGAGGTATTTTTCGAACCCGGTAATAATTATGAAGGATAGATGACAATACGTAATCAGTAGTTTGGCAAAAATTCTAGGCCTAGACCTATAATATCAGGTTTCATGACTATGGATCGCCGTTATTTCTCTCTATCTCTCCATTTGTTTGCTCTCTCTCTCTCTCTCTCTCTCTCTCTCTCTCTCTCTCTCTCTCACTGCATTCGTTTGTTTTCTCTCTCTCGTCTCTCTCATATCATCCGTTTGCTACTTTCTCTCTTGTGTCCTTCATAAAGTGAGGGGGAATGTTTAGTGAGTGAGTTTTTAAGGAATGTTTATGAGTAAGTTTTTATTGAATGCTTAGTGAGTTTTTAGGGCTTAGTGAATGTTCAGTGTTTAGTGAGTGTTTAATGAGTGTTTAGTGTTTAGTGTGTACCAATAATTATTCAGTGAATATTTTGTGAGTTTTTAGGGTTTAGTTAATGTTATTGTTTAATTAATGTTTAGTGTGTAAGTATTCAGTGAATGATCATTGAGTCTTTAGGGTTTAGAGAATGTTTACTATATAAATATTTAGGGTTTAATGAAAATCAGTGTTTAGTGAATGTTTAGCGTGTACATTTTCAGTGAATGTTATGGAGTGGTTAGGATTCAGTGAATGTTCAGTGAGTAAGTGTTTAGTGGATGTTTTTGAGTGTTTAGTGAGTGTTAAGGGTTTAGCTTATGCTTAGTGTGTGAGTATTCAGTGGCTATATAATGAGTGGTTAGGGTTTAGTGAATGTTTTGTGAATGTTAGTGTTTAATAAGTGGTTATTGTGTAAGTATTCAGTGAATTTTTAGTGAGTATTTATCATGTAAGTGGTTACGGTTTAGTGAATGTTAGTGTCTAGTAATTGTTTAATGTGTAATTATTCAGTGAATTTCTAGTGAGTGTTTAGGGTTTAGTGAATGTCAGTGTTTAGTGTGTAAGTGTTTATTGAATGTTCATTGAGGGAATAGTGAATGTTCAGTGAGTATTAATGTTTAATGAGTGTTTAAGGGTTTAATGAGCTTTTAGGGTTTAGTGAATATTTAGTGCTTAATGAGTGTGTAGGGTTTAGTGAGCATTTAGTGTATAGTGACTGCTTATAGAATGTTTAGTGAGTATTTGGTGCTATGTGAGTACTTAGTGAATGTTTATAGTGAGTGCATAGTGAATGTTTAGTGAATATTTAGTGTTTAATGAATGCTAAGAATTAAGTGAGAGTATAGTGAGTACTTAGTGAGTGTTTAGTATAAAGTGAGTGCTTAGTGAATGCTTATTGAGTATTTAGAGTTTAAAGAATATTAAGGATTAAGTGAGTGAATGGTGAGTGCATAGTGAATGTTTAGTGAGTGTTTATGGTACAGTGATTATTTAGTGAATGTTTAGTGTATAGTAAGTGCTGAGTATTCAATGAGTGTTTAGTGTTATTGAGTGCATAGTAAGTGTGATGGTTTTGTGAGTGTAAGGTTATAGAGAGTGTTAGTGTTTAATGATTATAGTACATTGCTGTTTAGTAACTATATGCAAAAAAAGTCCTGTAATTTACAGGAACCATTTATGCTAGGCATTGCTTAGATCCAAAAGCAGATGCTTAGGCCTTGAGCACGACCTATTTTTATTAGGTTATTTTTCCCTGTGAAATTGGGTCAAATAATAATAATAATAATAATAATAATAATAATAATAATAATAATAATAATAATAATAATAATAAATATTTGTGATTATACAGATTAGAATGCAAGATTTCGTACTTCAGCTACAATGAACCTCGGAATAGAAATATGTTTTACAATGATGGTTTAATTTACCCGTATGAAATAACATTCTTATGATAACTGAACAAAAGAAATAAAAGGCAAAGTTACCGTAGTGCTTCGTCTCTTCGATAAGGCCGCCCGAGGTCACACTGCAGGGAGATCGCCACTCTATGTTACTAACGCTCTATGATACTATAGCTGATTCACTTGAGGTAGATTCTTGGGTGAGCCCTTTGCCTACGAGACATCTTTGTGGCGGCTTCTGATTGGCTGCTACCGGGAGGTAAGCGGTCCCTCAGTGTCTCAATAGCGCCTCAGCGGCTTGGTTGGTATAGCATTAGCGTCCCACCTTGGTGGTCGCGGGTTCGATCCTCGGCCATTCCACTGAGGAGTGAGAGATGAGTATTTCTGGTGATAGAAGTTCACTCTCGACGTGGTTCGGAAGTCACATAAAGCCATTGGTCCCGTTGATGAATAACCACTGGCTCCATGGAACGTAAAAGCGCCAAACAAACAAACAAACAAAACTCAGTGTCTCAATATGTTTTTATTTCTTCATTTATCTCACGTTTCGCACAAGATAGGAAAGTTTCGGTCCTACCAAACGATTCGATATTAATTGTACAACTAAATTATGATTACCTGAAAACAATTAGATAAACACAAAGGAATTAAAACGAGTAAAAGTGAAGAGAGGAGCATTTAGTTATTTATAGTTGTTCCTACTTATCATGGGATTTTGCATCATTCATGCGAGCGAGATGATATAAAATTTGTGTTTTCATACAACAAATTCACCCTGAATATTCTGGTTGCTTTCAGATTTTAGATGTGTGTGATATAAGGCGAGAAAATTAAGAATGTCTTATTATGTAGCAGATCATCTGGCTTCTGGGAAGACTTTTAGCACAACTGCTAACACTTGCTTACCTGGCACAGGGGACACGACCTGGGATTCAGTTCTGAAGAAGCTTTTGGTTTTGTCACTCTCTCTCTCTCTCTCTCTCTCTCTCTCTCTCTCTCTCTCTCTCTTCTCTCTCGCTGTTTCAGTCGCATGCGTCGAGCGATTTATGTTTCGTTATCAAAACTGAGTAGACCATTAAAACCTCTTGAGGAAAATATTAATAAATTAAGATTATTATTTAACTATGGCTA
>NC_087201.1:146335618-146338118 GCF_015104395.2 Macrobrachium nipponense
TTTTTTTTTTTTTTTTTTTTTTTTTTTTTTTTTTTTTAAAAGGAGGATTTTCATTAAGGATAAAAGAAATAGAAATAAAAATAAACTCCCTAACTCAGCCATCAAACATCGAAACTCTCAAACTCCCACTCTATTAATTTTATTATGTGCCAAAAGTTTTTTTTTTTCAAAAGAATACTTTCTTACCTAACGGGATAAAATAGTCTCCTATATAGAGTCGGAGGTGTACAGGTTATTTTCTTTAGTAGTATGTAAGTGGATACCAGCATACGAGGAATCTGTTAAACATTAATTCAAAGAAATTATACTGTAAATGTGCTAATGCCTACTGCAGGTACAGCGTTTCAAAACTTTGAATATTTTGAGGCAGTTTTCCCTTTCATTGAATGAGAATTACGAAATGGATTCTTTATTCACATTTCTTTCGTCATTCATTTCACTCATGTAAATTGACATTTTATAATAATCCACTATCCATTGCTTGATCCTCTCTCTCTCTCTCTCTCTCTCCTCTCTCTCTCTCTCTCTCCCTACCACAATCGTCTCTTTTACCAACTTGTCATCCTTTCTCTGTACGGGACACAGAATATTCTGGCATCCGTTCTCGTCTGGGAAAGGGAAGGTGGGGCTTCTGTCCTCCAAATGATTTGGTAGGTCAGGTAGAAGTGGCTGATAATGTTTTAGTGGATAGCAAATGAAGGAGTTCACCTCCGTGTTTTCTGCTTTCGAAAGGTCTCGGTAAAACTTTATATATATATATATATATATATATATTATATATATATATATATATATATATATATATATTATATATATATATATATATATATATATATATATTTTTTTTTTTTTTTTTTTTTTTTTACCAGAATCATATAAACTCTCGTCAGTTTGCGACTAAGGACATCTTTGGTGATGATTTTTTCATGGGCTCTCTTGCGTGCTTCTGTTTCTTTGTGAAGCTGAAATCAGGAATATAGTTAATAATCTTTAATTGCTTTATGCATTCGTCATAATTAAACTAATTGTACTCAATCCTTAAGAAATGTATGCACGACGAAAACTCCCTTAAAAAGACCATTTTTTTTTTATTATGAAAATTGCCACATAGTCCTAATATTCTGAAGAATTTTCATCTATATTTTAGGAATAAGTCATAATAAAGAAAAATCAGTTGCTCTATTTATTTGCTGGCTCTCATCATCGATGAGATGTAGCAAGTTGTTGAATTCGATAGGAATATGTATCAGTTGCTCCAAGTTTTCGTTTATTTTATTTAGTAGTTCTTGAGTGTATTATTTATCTGCGCATGAGCAGTGGAGACGTCCTTGCATTTCGAGGGCCCTTTGGTAATATGCCAAAAATCATGGTACATAAATAATCTTATGATTTTTTTCAAATGTATTTTTCACTCCCTCCCCATTTCTTTAGTTGACTGGAAATTCTGATTGCAGAACCCATTTGTCTATCAAAATATTCGCTGACAGCAGCGAATATGACGGTTTTGATAACCATGGAAACGTTTTGTTAACGTTGTGATTTATATTAAAGAAGTATATTTTCACAATTCATTTACGAAAATATCTTTCATTAACTGCAAGCATGTTTTACGTATTCTTTCCTAATATTTATCTCGTTTTCATCCAATTATGACTTGTATGAATAAGTTTAAACAGACGGAACAAAAACTAAGAGCGATGCAGATATACTGATAGGAGAGAGAGAGAGAGAGAGAGAGAGAGAGAGAGAGAGAGAGAGAGAGAGCTGCAGAAACTCTTGATAATGAATGGACCGTTGAACTGCTTCCTGCCAGGTGGAATTATGTTAGTTCTGTACTCTGGCTCCAGATAAACAAGATTTTTTCTCTTCTAGACCAAAGGAAACAGACGACCCAGGCAAAGAAATCGGGTTCCCTTTCGGAAGGGATAGAATTCCATGGAAGGAGAGATTGTGTCGCCAATGCCTAGATAAAGTGCCTTTGGTTCAACCCTTTCTAAGGAAAGAAATGATAAACGCTCTTCTAAGAAAGCCATATTCTATTCAAGGATTTTTTTTTTTTCATTTCTTTTTGTTGTGGATTTGACGTGAAATATATCACATTCACAAGACAAGCTAGGTGAGCTTTCTCTCAGAAATATACAGATAATATTGAGAACTTGTTTTTATTTCCTTGATTCGAAAATCAGGACGGCAGAAATTTTGATCCATTGGAATTTAAGCCTACTCGAGTTTGCGTTGCTAGTTTAATGCATTGCTGAAATTGGCCTTGATGAGATCAGACATTACCTCTACTAAATGTGTGCAACAATTCACAACCAAGAGCCACTGACAACGAATACTTGAATTTGGATCATTCTCGTAATCATGAATAGGACAGGAGGTAGGCGGGAGATATTCTTCTACAGGAACAGAAACCCTGAAAGGAATCAGGCAGGAGAGATACTGTTTTGGAAACAAGACGACAGGTCATTTTGATTCTCAGGAAAAATTTATATATATA
>NC_087201.1:146343118-146365618 GCF_015104395.2 Macrobrachium nipponense
CCATTATATTTTTATTGTATTTGAAGGAATTGGTCTTTCTGCATGATGGGAAAAATAATTAGGTTATATGTATTCTTAACCCAAACAAAATGGGCATTCACTCTTAAAATAATAGAATTCGATGACTGAGAAATTTAAGTGAATTTTACAGTAAGTTCATTTTTATAAGGATATGAGTGACACAGTCATAACGTGAAGGCTATTTGTTTCAGTCGTTTGGAGGTGACTTTGTTCGTTAATGAGATATTCAAGCGATATACCAATAATGTAAATATAATCTGTTTCTGTGTCTGTCCTTTCTGTCCCTTCCTTTCCATTGACACATTGCTGTCACATACTGGTTACGAGTTGAGGGACTAGTAATAAGATTATTGAAAGACACTGATCGCTTCTTTTGTTTGCTGATCGGATTGAGGAATGCTATATGAATAAAATCTCTATATATTTTTATGAGAACCAATCCACGGGTAAATAATAATGGCAAATGATAATTATAGCATCGAAGTATTCGTGAAAAGCAAACTATTCTTATTAGTATTTTACTTCATGATTAAAGGTTCGTTATAACTCAACAGGAAACCGAAGCAATAGTAAAATAAGGGCGTTTTTCACTGAAATTGTACAGACGAAAACCTCGCAACCAACCAAACTTTCGATGTTACAGGATATTCAAGGATTTTCACGTCTTCTTTCTTGTATCATTTACGATTTTATTTGATACCATCACTTTCTCGCGATTTTAATCGCAGTAATATGTACATATGTATGATTGCTATATACACGAAGCATTCCCTAACTTGATCAGTTTGGCCTTTTCAGCTTCCTGTATATAACAATATTTATAATACTACTGCGGACTTTGTTTTTTGTTTATGTTTTTTCGTTTATTTCCTACATGGTATTAGATTAAGTTAAAAGTTTTTCAAGATAATAAAAAAACTAAAACACTTTAGAAACAAAAACGTTGAGAAAATGAGCGGCTACGCGATAAAACCCAAGAGAAATTAGTGGAGTAATTGGAAAGTAGTAGAGGGGAAAGGTCAAGGAAGATGATGTCTGTAATAATAAAATCTCTCCTTTATAGTATTAAAGCCCCCGAACATGGTCTCTTGAGGTCGAACAAGGGGACCAAGTATCCTCAGTGTTTTTTTTATCGTTCTCATCCTTTTTTCCCCCCTTTTTATATGGAGTAGTAAAACCCTGTGACTAATATCTAGATCAAAAGTTTCCTGAAAAAAATGCCATATAATAGGTTAAATATTTCGTGTATGGGGTGGAAATAAATATTATATTTATACTTTTGAAGAATAGATTAATATACACATAAGTTATGCTAGGATAGAACAACTAAAATAAATGGCTGTATAATTCACTCAAGACAAATACGTTCCATAAGAAGGAATTGTTATGACCTTCAAAGAGTGAAAGCGAAAATAAGCAGGTTTAAAGACGAGGAAGTAAGAGAGAATAGACTTCAAAACTCATTGATCGTGGGAGAGGACGCAGTGAGGTGAATATCACAGTGTGTGTGTATGCATAGGTTCAGTGCAATACTTATGAGCCTATTGTCCAAGTGAAAAAAGCGAAAATGTTCGGTTTTTACCAGAACCCAGACGTTTAAAAAGTCCCATGAAATTATCACAAATTATTAGATTAAATTTTCCCCTCGTCTTCCCTTTAAAGCTGAGAGGAACCAGGCGTGGTATGCTCAACTAGGCAACCTATTAACATTATGGGACAATGTGTCTACATTTATTGTTGGAAACGTCCTCTTGTGCAGACTTTTATTGCTTCGACTACAGGAAACATCAAAATAGGTAAAATCATCAAATTCCCATTTTCTTTATCACTTCGATTTTTCTCTCTCTCATCAAATATATTATGCTAAAGGTTACTGAATGATATGATGACTATGTGTATCTTCGTTTTGTAGCAGACAAGATTAAACCTTTTAAAAGCTTTGGATTCATCTAGTGTAAAAATATTGGTTATGAAAATTAAAACAAGCCTCGGTTAATATTATTATCATTGTAACTCGAACGATGATAATAGCAGCAGTGACGATATTGAAATATTTATAATGATAGTTTGAGATGTCATCTATAAAAGTAGATTCCATTTTTATCGACATTTCCTATTTTCCTTATAGCGACATGTGAATCCCAAATATCTTCTTACATATATGTCTGGGAAACCCGTTTGGCTAAATAAGTGATGTATATTTTGTTACATAATGCCACAGGGTTGCTTCCATCACGAATACATCAATAGATGATGTCAGTTACATCTTCTGAGGGTTCTTCAACATCGGAAATCAGTAAAGCCTATTGTCTATATTCATGACACCTCGAGGCCTGACTCTGCGGTCGAGTGCCGGCGGTATGCTCTCTCAAGATCCACTAATGGATTTTTCTTTTCCCTTTTTCATTGTTTCTTGTTCTTCGTATTCATGAGCTCTGAGGTGGATGAATTATCAATGATCAACTTCCCAAATAACAGAATATTCAGTAATTCATTATCATTTTTTTTTTCACAACGACTTCCATAACCGTTCATATTATGTTTGAGGCGTCAAATAAACGAATTGAAACACAAGGACTTTGCAGAGGAAAACTAACCAAAGATCTCTAATCATGTTAACGCAACGGGAAAGTGTAACTGATATTAGTATCAAGTTCCTATTAAACAAGCCTTAGTTCCAACATTGCTTTTATTTTTTTTTTCTTTATCTTTGCTCCGCTGTTTCCACTGTCACATCGACACAGCATTTATTTTGTTGCATTATACTTGACATTTGCTGTTACATGCGAGTGGTATAATTGTTTAGTTCTGAGTATTCATGACATTAATTATTGCTGCTCTAATGTTTCATGGTAGTAATATTGCCTGATTCCTTTTTCTCCGTAAACGTTCTTTTAAATGATGCTATTTCATCACGAGTTCATGCACAAACAGACAAGCATGTACTATATGCACCTTTAATGTTACATGTTATGTAATGATTTTGAAAGAAGAGGTTTGAGAAAGCAGTCAATTTATCAGTCTTTCTCTTTTTTCTACTTTTTTTTTTGCTTGTTTAGTTTGAATTTGAATATGTTGGACGTCGCAGCTTGGCTTTGGTTATTTATTCTATGATTTTTCTCTAAGTTGTTACAAAGAATATATAATTCTTTTAAGAATTGTAAACCTTTATGTTGATCAGAGGCTAAGAAAAGGAGCTACAATAGTACCATACATAAATCATCTACAAAGCTGTGCGAGATTTCGAACTTAAAAAAAAAAAAAAAAAAAAAAAAAAAAAAAAAAAAATATGATGCAATTAAAATGTTAAATGTTTTGCGTATCTATTACCATTATACCTTAATTTATGGATAGTTAATTTTCTCGAGCATTTAGTTATTTTCTAAATAATTTCTTGGCTTTTAGGTGCACAATACGTAAGCGCTTCATATAAACTCAGTAATCTAATGTGTGAGGAGGGTGTGGAAAAGGTTTACAATACGTCTGATGACGTCCTTGAATATGATGGCGCTTTTTTTCTTATCGCTCACCGAGATTATATAACCCATGACCCAATATTTCGTCTTTTGTTCTCAAATCAAAAGCTCAGTCATACGAGACAGAGAGAAAGAATACTTGCATAATTCCATTTAATTTCAGCACAAACAGCAACGCATAAGGTAGTTAATCCATTGAAATTATGGGCACGTAGAAAACCCTCCAAGTTTACGTATTGCTGAAGTGAACCTTTATAAACCAATATGTAATTTCTGCTTTTCTTTTTATTATGATTTAGTTCACGTTCAATGATTTTGAGACGAAGTAGAAGAAATGTAATCACTATGGTCATTCCTTAATAATGATTCAAAACTTGAAGAGATAATAAAATAAGAATCCAGACAAACTGTCAACGTGAATTCACTTGAATGTTCACGGTCTCGAAATTAAAAGCTTGACCTGAAACAGCGAATCCGAGATATGAGATTGTCGGTGTATCTACCGCTTCCAATTAGCTGTCTTGTAGTCTTCTCTTCATGAATCCAGAAGTTTCTCGAGAGGATATATTTGCCCCTTGATGAAAACTCAGACTTTTTAGTGTAGTAATAGTTTTGGATTTTGTAATCTACTATTACTACTACTACTATCACCACCAATACTATAATTGTAATATTTTTTTTTTTAAATAATGGCTATCTCAACTCACTTTATTTTGTATAGAATTTTCCGTATTCTTTTCATTACTGACTACAGCTACTACTATATAATAATAATGATAATAATAACAATAATAAAAATATAATAAAAAATAATAATAATAATAAAATAATAATAATAATAATAATAATAATAATAATTTATAATAATAATAATAATAATAATAATAATAATAATAATAATAATAATAATAATATAATAATAATAATAATATGCTGGAAGAAGACCTTCATTAATACAAGTATTATTGAAAATAATGGCTATTTCAGTCGCGTTTATTTTGTATAGAAGTTTCTTTATTCTTCTTATTGCTGACTTTTCTTCTGTACTCAAATTGGCTATCAAAACGACAAATGAGGGATTCATGTCAAAATAGTATATTCAATTTGACAAATACCGCCGGTTTTTTTGTTTTTTTTTACATGAATCTCCATTTGGCGTTTTGATAGCAAACTTGAGTACAGAAGAAAAGCCAGCAATAAGAAGAATAGAGAATTTTCTATACAAAATAAGCGCGGCTGAAATAGCCATTATTTTCAATATAACTTGTATCAATTAAGGTCTTCTTCCAGCATACTATCATTATTATTATTATTATTATTATTATTATTATTATTATTATTATTATTATTATTATTATTATTATTATTATTATTATTATTATTATATAGTAATAGATGTAGTAGTAATAGTAGCAGTACTAGTAGAACCAGGTTAAGCATTTAAACTTTATTCAATATCATAAAGTATTTTAAGATTTTATATATAAATGGGAGATACTGAAAAGAAAAAAAATTAATCATACAAATAAATCGAGTCGCAAGAGAGTGAAGTGCAGGGAATCAGTGAGGATGAATGCATGTTACAAGTGAAACTGTTACAGGCAATTTTGTGGTTAAGAATTTTTTCGTAGAACCATTCTGGTGATAAATGAAGATCAATTATAGTTCGCGCCATAAATGATAGCATCACTGCAAATACCGAACTGAATGTGAACAAAAACTGGCGTTTTTATATGTTTTCAGTAGCTAGTGTTATGTCTGGTTTGATCCTCACGCTAGCATCACAAGTCTTTGAAGCATACTGCGTGATTATCTGTGCCTGCAGCTCTAGAGCCTCTAATAACAAAGAGAAGCATAAGGAATGTAAATAAGATTAAAACTGTCATGATTGCGCACCTTTAATTCTCGCTATAAGAGAGGCAAGGGGAATATATTTAATTAAACCGCTGTATTTGGGAAATTTTTAATTAATTACACTCCAGGACGCAGAGTAGATCTATATCGGTTGTAATTCGAGAACTAAAAAGAATGAAGGTATATGGGCATACACTAGGTTAGATATATATGTTGTGATATTTACTATGTATATATATGTGTGTATGTGTGTGTGCGATTGTAGTAAACACTATAACCTCTTAACCTGAGATTCAAACATAAGAATATAAAGAAATTCTGACCTCCCTGTCAGAACTCGAACCCGCATCCGGAGTAGCAGAATGAGGTCACATTACCGACCTGACCACAAGATCAGTTCTGTGACAAGAACGGTTTCTAATAATCCAGATACGGGTTCGAATCCTGCTACAGATGTCAAAATTTCTTCATGTTTAGGCATAAGGATTTGATTTTAGCGACAAGAGTAATTTAAAAAAGTGTGAGGAATTCGTGAAGTTAGGAAGGTATTTTAAAGAAAAAGTTACCTGGGGTTACATGGGAGGCTTTGGGTCACATTTAAATATTTTAATGTTAACCCCTCGCTATTTAAACTTCGTTAAATGATTCGTAGTATTCTTAACCAAAACAGAATACAATAGGTAACCCTTCTAAGATATATAACTTATTAGAGGAAATGCAAGTCATGTATATAATCCTTATCGCGAAAATCAGATTATATGTCCTTTTATAAGAATTGGAATAAAAATGTTTGTTCATCAATATATTTCATATTTATATTTTTCCAGAATGTAATGTCTCCACAACAAGTCTGGAACAACATAAATAATACGTAAAACAAAATCTTCTTGCTCATGCATAAATTTATCATCTGTGAACACGAGTATTCATTAGAACATTAGAACGTGTTGTTCAAAGTGAACTATTGTACGCTGCTGATATAAATTTCTTTACATAATTATTATCGAAGCTGCAGTAACTCAGCTGACTTAAAGAAGCAGTCTAGACGTTAGTGAATCACGATTCTCGGTGGACAGAGTAATTCGGTCTGCTTATGAATGAGCTTAAAGATGCCGTTAAAGTCGTTTGTCACGCAACATTGTTTAAAGAGTCCACGGTAATTTACCCTGATTAAACCGTCGGGTTAAATGGGAGAGACTTTAATATATAGAGCTTTGTAGCCCATGAAAGTTGACATTAGGTCTCTGTAAAGCCATATGACTCTAGTTGTTCCTTTTCATGCGACTCCGCTCGTGTGACAGTTTACATATCCTCTTTTCAGGAATGCGTGCGAACCGACGCAAGCATAAATATATATATATGTATAGTATATATATATATATATATATATATATATATATATATATATATATATATATATATATATATTGTTACAACTTTATTTATTTGTATTTGTTTTTGCTTGAGATGCGATGATCAACCAATAGATGGCGGCGTAGGTTGGATCAGGAAGTGTGATGTTTTTGTATTTATCCTCCTTGGTTTTCTATCAAGTGTAAAGTTCTGTTGTTTTGATCCTTTCAAAAGTTTACTTGGCTACTTAGTTTCGTCCGTATCAGTGTGTCTCCTGGAATTGTAGTGACAATAAGTGGAATATACTAACTAATATTACGAAAGAGTGCAAAGTCATATTATTAATATGGGTAAAGTATTGATACTCTTGTATTATTCTATGTACGTGACTTAGCCATCTGAAGTGTGTTTCTCTGTATTAAGTGAGTACGAGTTATTCTAGTATTTTTTCGCTATAATGAGTTTATTGACATATTATGTATTTCTTTATTTTTGTGTAAAGAGTGTTAATACTCGGTTTATTGCATCCCTTGATTTCTCTACTGTAAATGTTTATTGGGTTTCGGTAATGTTAAATTAATTGTTAAATAATAATAATTATATTAATTTTTAACGGTGTTTGAATATTGCCTGGGTAAGCAAAATATTTACGTTTCCCTATCTAATAACTTAAGAGTATTAGAAGCAGATCGTAACAAGTGGGGGCCTGTCCGGGATTGAAATTTGTTAGCCCTCGTAATGTTTGTATAATGATCGTTGTGCAAGATTTGTTATATGCGTATTGACGTATTGTCAAATTTATTTCCTTTTGTGCAGTTTATCTAAGTGATAATTAATATATTAAGTTGATAATTATGGAGTCCTTTAACATTAGTGAGTTTAATTAATGTAAATACTTAGAAGTAAACAAGTTACAAATTGAATTTGTGGGTTTCTTTTTCAATTAGTGAGTTTGTTGAAAATCCTACGAGTGGATATTTGAGTTCGCACCGGATGCGAAAGGATGATTGGTTAGAGATCGCTAGTCACTATAAGTTTGATAAAGATATAAAGAAAGCGTGGCGTAAGTCTCAGGTTAAGAGTAACGTAATATCGAAGTTAGTCGATGATGGATTTCTCTCGGAAGAGGCCTTTGATTTATGTGACGAAGGTAGTTCAGTCTTGGAGGTAAAAAGAATAGAAATTCAGTATGCAAGAGAAAGAGAGGAACTTGAACGTCAGGACAGATCAAAAAGGGAGGAACTTGAGCGTCAGGACAGGTTAAAAAGGGAAGAACTTGAGCGTCAAGACAGGTTAAATAGAGAAGAAAAAGAATATCAGTTAAAGTTAGAAGCCCTCAAGAGTGGAAGTAAAGTAAAATTTCTCTTATTGACGAAGATATGGCCTGATGTAAGTAAGTTTACTAAGATTGTGCCTAAATTTGATGAGTCAGAACCTGATGAATTTTTTTCACTTTTCGAGAAGTTAGCTCAAAGTTTAAGTTGGCCTAAAGAGGTCTGGCCTGTGATTATTCAACCTGCTTTGGTAGGAAAAGCTAGGTCTGCCTTTCTAGCTTTGGATGCTAGTGAGTGCAAGGATTATGATTTTTATCAAAGATAGTATACTTAAGATATATGAACTTACTCCTGAGTATTATCGTTTGCGATTTAGAAGGTTTCGTAAATGTGATAAACAATCATATGTAGAGTATACCCATAGTATTGTTAAACTTCATGATAAGTGGATTAAAGCAGCTGGAGTCACGTGCATGGAAGAGTATAGAGAGTTGATGTTACTTGAACAATTTTTAAGAGGAACTCCTGTTGATGTACAGAGATATTTGTTTGAAAGAGAAGTCACAACTTTGCAGAGAGCTACTACTCTGGCTGAGAATTTTGGTCTGTTAAAGCCATTTAAAAGGGGAAACAATTCCAGGAGATCACCACATACATCACCTTGTAAATCATTGCAGAATTCACCACATAATAGTCCTGGCCGGAGTAAAAATAAAGGCCAAGGGAAGGACTATGCTGGAAGTAATAATAGTACTGTTGTGAAATGTTATTTTTGTGGTGAGGTTGGACATATTCGTAGAAATTGTCCTGAACGGCTTAAAAACAAAAGACAGGGAGTGTAGCTTGTTCTCTCCCGAGAATGTGTAGGTATGGTAAAGAAAAGTCTCCTCTGGTTAGAGAGGCATTTAAACCTTTCTGTTTTAAAGGAAAACTTTGTGTTCCAGATGCATGTTCCAATGGAATCTCTGTCAGGATAGTACGAGATACAGGTTTGTCGCACAGCTTGGTGGTCAGAGATGCAGTTCCTGGGATAGAGAATTGTATGACTCAAGATAGTGTAATTCTGAAGAGCATTGGTGGACTGACTACAGTACCCAGAGCAAAGTTGCATGTGGATTGTAATTTGTTTACAGGGAATACTGTTGTAGGAGTTGTTGATTCATTACCTATACCTAACATTGATTTTCTATTAGGAAATGATATCGCTGGTGCCAGAGTGATTCCAGATCCTGTTGTTGTGGATACTCCTCTGATTGAAAATCCAGTGAAGGACCTAGAAGAGAAAGCCATGTTTCAGTCATGTGTCGTTGAACACAGCCTGAGGACTTTGGATACTGCAAAGAATTTGATTTGTACGGATGCTGTTCATGCTGATGTCGCCAGTAGGTGTTATGTAGTAGAGGAGCTAGAGCAGAGAAACTCTCCTCTGATAGAAGACAAGGTAGATAAAGTCAACAATGAAAATGACTGTAAGCCAGACAACGCTATTGTGGAGGTTTGTGAATCTTCTTTACTAGAGTGTAATATTTTGGATTCAGTTTCATAATCTGTTTGAAATGAAGGACTTTGATATTAGAGATGCTCAAGCTAATGATCATTCTTTACAACAAATGTTTAATGAAGCTGTTTCAGAGAGTGAAATCACTACGGAAGCGACTTGCTATTATTTAAAGACAGGAATACTGATGAGAAAGTACAGAGCTCTTTCTACTCCTGCTAATGCTTCATGGGACGTGAAGTACCAATTAGTTGTACCTTTAGGATTGAGAGAAGAAATAATCCGGATTGCCCATGTTGAATACATCTTGCCCATCTTGGAGTGAAGAAGACCACACTCAATATTCTGCAATATTTTTATTGGCCTGGAATAAGAGAAGATGTAAAGAATTTTGTAAAGTATGTGATACTTGTCAAAAGGTAGGTAAACCTAATCAGCCTATAAAGCCAGTACCTTTATCTCCACAGATTGTATGTAGTGTTCCATTCGAGAAAGTTATTTTGGATTGTGTTGGTCCATTGCCTAAGTCTAAGAAACAAAACCAGTATTTGATGACTGTTATGTGCAGTAGCATAAGGTATCCAGATGCTGTACCTCTGCGTAATATTTCTGCTAAAACATTAATTCCTCATCTAGTTAAGATTTTCACCCAATATGGAATACCTAGGATTGTCCAGACCGATCGTGGAACTAATTTTACGTCTACATTATTTCAGGAAGTAATGAAAGTAATGGGTATTAAACATTCTATGTCCACAGTATATCATCCTCAAAGTCAAGGTTGTCTTGAAAGATTTCACCAGACGCTAAAAGCAGGATTGACTAAGTTTTGTGAAGAAACTGGCAAAGACTGGGAGGAAGGATTGCCGTTTGTTTTATATGCTGTGAGGAATGCTCATCAGGAAAGTCTTGGATCATCTCCCGCGAATTACTTTATGGAAGACAAATTAGAGGACCACTTAAAGTATTATACGACACTTGGTTAGACTATAGTGAAGTGTCAGTTTGGGAGAATATGCAACTAAGTTAAGAGAAAAACTTGAGTATTCACGTAAGTTCGCCCATCAACATTTGTTTAAAGCTCAGCATTCTATGAAGAAAACTTTGATAGTAAAGCAGAGAAAGAGAGAATTTAAAGTAGGAGATAGAGTTTGATGTTAACTCCTATGAAGAAAACCTTTGAAAGCAGATATGAAGGACCATTTACTGTGATGAGTAAAAATCAGAATGTATATGAAATATCTACTCCAGGTAAAAGGATGAGATCGGAAAATAGTACATATAAACAGATTAAAACTTTATTCTGATAAGGAGAAAACTGAAGAAAGTATTGCCGTTGCTAGCTTGGTTCTTGTTGACAAGTCTTCTGATAAAGTATCTGATAACCATCTTATAAAAAACAGATGTTCGATTATCCAATTCTGACACTATTAACCACCTGAAATCTAAATTACATCATTTAACCCCTCTTCCATTGCAGGATATAGAAAGGTTGTTGAATCTTTTCCAGCGATTTGTGGAGACATACCAACACAAACTAGTCTTGTGGAAGTTGAGATACAGCTTAAAGTGGTCGACTCAATTCCAGTTAAGAGCGCTCCGTACCGAGTGTCTCCATATAAAAGACCATCATGAAAAAAGAGGTAGATTTCTTGCTAGAACATGGTTTGCCGAAGCCAGCCATAGTCCATGGTCCTCTCCATGTGTACTAGTAGGAAAATCAGACGGTACATATCGGTTATGCACAGATTATCGTCAGGTAAACCAACTTACTGTTTTTCTGATTGCTATCGTTACCCAGAATTGACTATCTTATTGACATGGTAAGCTCATCGAAATTTATATCTCGAATAGATCTTCTTAAAGGTTACTATCAACTACCATTGTCAGAATCCTCAAACCCATAACTGCGTTTGTAACCCCAAGTGGACTTTTTCAATACAAAGTGTTACCTTTTGGATTAAAGAATGCTACAGCTATATTTCAGAGGCTCATGAATGATGAAGGATTTACCAAATGTTGCAGTATACTTGGATGACATTATTGTTTTTACAGATACTTGGATAGCCACTTAGAGACGTTTTTAGGAAGGTATTCGCTCGGTTGAAAAGCTGCAAACCTTACCCTGAATTTGGCGAAGAGTGACTTTGGTTATGCCCGAATTCAGTATCTTGGATACGTTGTTGGGAGTGGAGAAGTCGCACCGTTAATGCCAAGGTGAAACGACATCTTAACAGTGAAGGAACCTACCTGTCGGAAGGAAGAATTCACGCTTCCTGGGGATGGTGGGGTACTACAGAAGGATTCTGCAAGAATTTCTCGGAACTTGTTTTTCCAGCAGCAAGAAAAAGTTCCAGTGGACTTCAGAGTGCCAGGAGGCATTCGATAAAGCTAAGACTTTGTTAGTCTCAAGCCCAATTCTCAAATCTCCTGATTTTGGAAGTCCGTTTATCCTTGAAGTGGATGCCAGTGAGATTGGAGCAGGAGCAGTTCTATTGCAGAGAAGCCAAGATTCCTTATTACATCCAGTGATGTACAGCTCGCAAAAGTTTAAACCCCATCAGCGTAACTACTCTATGATAGAAAAGGAAGCTCTTAGTTTACTTTTGGCTTTGGAGAAGTTTGATACTTATCTTCATTCGTCCCCATACACTATTGAAGTGTGTACTGATCATCAACCGCTTACGTTCTTGCAGAGAATGAAGACTAAGAATAAGAGACTGACGAGATGGTGGTTATCTTTACAAGATTATGATCTACATGTGAGTCACATCAAGGGAAAGGATAATTTGCGTGCAGATTTTTTATCCAGGCATCCTGTAATGTAAAATGGTAAATATTTGTCCTTGGTATATTATGAATTGTAATTTTTGTTTATCCTCATTGGTTGTAATGATGATTTTAAGGAGGGAGGTATGTTACAACTTGTATTTGTTTTTGCTTGAGATGCGATGATCAACCAATAGATGGCGGCGTAGGTTGGATCAGGAAGTGTGATGTTTTTGTATTTATCCTCCTTGGTTTTCTATCAAGTGTAAAGTTCTGTTGTTTTGATCCTTTCAAAAGTTTACTTGGCTACTTAGTTTCGTCCGTATCAGTGTGTCTCCTGGAATTGTAGTGAATATAAGTAGAATATACTAACTAATATTACGAAAGAGTGCAAAGTCATATTATTAATATGGGTAAAGTATTGATTCTCTTGTATTATTCTATGTACGTGACTTAGCCATCTGAAGTGTTTTCTCTGTATTAAGTGAGTACGAGTTATTCTAGTATTTTTTCGCTATAATGAGTTTATTGACATATTATGTATTTCTTTGTGTAAAGAGTGTTAATACTCGGTTTATTGCATCCCGTGATTTCTCTACTGTAAATGTTTATTGGGTTTCGGTAATGTTAAATTAATTATTAAATAATGATAATTATATTAATTTTTAACGGTGTTTGAATAATTGCCTTGGGTAAGCAAAATATTTACGTTTCCCTATCTAATAACTTAAGAGTATTAGAAGCAGATCGTAACAATATATATATATATATATATATATATATATATATATATATATATATATATATATATATATATATATATATATATTCCATTTAAGCTAAATAACTTCTAATCTCACTATTTTGGCTTTAATCCATATGACATTCTCTAATTCAGTGTTACACCTGTTATCTCCAATCTAGCTTTCCGTGATCTTGATGAACCAAGCAAACAATGATATAAATGGAAGCTTTTCTGCTTTGCTCCAAACACGACTATCATATTAATTTTCCCTTTTCAAAGAACTGGATACACGATCCTATTGTATCTCCATCTCATCTCAGGCACTCTCGTATTTCAGAACATGTTTAAGACACCTATTTCCTACTTGTTCTGCAAAAGGTAAAATTTTCTTCTTAATGCCTACAGGCGTCACTTTTGTTCATCCTTTCACCATGAGGTACATTAACACTCTTATTCCATCTTCTGTACTTTCTTATACTTAATGAACTTTATCAGCTGTTGTCAGAATGAAGTCAATCTATCCTGTGTTAATGGAATGTAATATAAAAAAGGTACGTTGGTAATTTTTGTGAGACATACATCTAGAAAATGATGGACTTTGTTCTGCACTCTTTTGTGGTTGTAAAAATGTCTTGATATTATTTTGAGGTATTACTAAAACTTTCTGATTGATGCCTCCTTCTTCAAAATATAGGTTGAACAATCTACTGTTATAAATTGTAGTTATCCTGTAAGAAAACCCTCTCTCTCTCTCTCTGTTCTGCATGCAACATTCCAACGCATCTGCAATGTGCTGAAGTAATGTAAGATATGAGTAAGGATACCAAAATATTTTGCTCAACATGTCTATCATGGATAGACAATGTTATTAAATCAAGACTTAATGTACTAATAGTTGAGAATGAAGAAGAAGAGGAAGAGGAAGAAGAAGAAGAGGAAAACGGAAGAGAAGTAAACAAAACTGAAATGACAGAAAAAAATAAGGAAAACAAAGAACAAGATAAAAGTATGGATGCAGAGATACTCATTGATACTACATATGAGACAATGAAGCAGCATACATATGAAGAAATAAATTATGACATGACAACACAAAATAAAATCCCGAAGAGGTTCTACCCAGATCTGCACACTGATGGGAAAGAGGAAAAAATAGACAAGGAAGACAAAGTCTGCAACCTTTTGAAAAGAGGGAATTGCAGATTCGGTGAATGATGTTACTACAAACATCCGAGGGTATGTCACAATTATGAAATCTATGGTAAATGTGCATACCTAGACGGCTATGAGGATGATTGCAGAAATCTACATCCAAAAATATGCAAAAACCTAAAAGAAGGAAAAGGATGTAAGTTCGACAAAAAATGTTAACATGCACCCTGTAGCCATGAATCAAAATCAATTAAATAATCAATCGAATAGTAAAATCCAAAATAAGAAGGAAACAAATAAAGAGAGGAACAAAGAATATGAGGTGAAGGAAAAAAACAAGCAATCACTGTGATATGGAGTGTCAGCAAAGCATTTCCAAGCATCAGCTCCAAGATACAGCCTAAGATACAGCTCAAGAGATAAATACTGTATTTACAATGCAAGAGGATATTGCAGATATGGAGAAAATTGCAGATTCAGACACAAAATGAATAATTATGACGAAGGAAGATCAACTATTATGGAAAAGTTGGATTTTATAATGTCAGAATTTCTGGAAATGAAGAAAAGAACAACATATCAGAACAGGAAAGAGACGTGGGAAAATCCTTATTACCCATATTAAATGAAGGAGAAAACACGCAAACCATCATGGTGATGAATGCGAAGGGTTTAGTTACGAGTAACTCAAAAAGAAAAATAGAGTACTTAGAAGAACTAACCCAAATTGAAAAGAAAATAGATATAATGAATATAAGTGAAACCTGGTATTCGCAAGAGACTGGGAATGACGATCAAATAAAAGGGTTCCAAACTTATAGATCAGATAGAAAAAATAGGAATCAAGGGGGAACCGCGATATATGGGAAAGACAAAAAACAAGGAAAAATATATGAGAAATATAGTAAGTAGCTCAGAATGTGAACTAATAGCGGTAGAATTTGAATCTGAAAAATTAATGAACATAGTAATATATAAACCCCCTAATGATAAAGAGTTTGATACAATAATAGAAAAATTGGATGATATATATAGAAATCACAAGGACTGGACTACTCTCCTATCCGGAGACTCTGACTTTCCTTTCGTAGACTAGAAAGAACGAATAGGAGATTGTGGTTGTATTTATACATATAGAAAAGAGAGTAATAGTAGTGCAGAAGATAAGAAGCAATTCGAAAAGCTATTAGATATGATACTAGAATACAACATTCAACAAATAAATCACCTGCCAACAAGAAAGGAAAATAATTCAGACCTAGTATTTGTGAACGAGGTGAATTATGTTAAAGAAATAATAGTTTATAATGCAAGTATTTCAGACCATAATGTCATAGAATTAACAGTCCATTCCAAAGCAGTGAAAAACAGAGATAAGCAAGAAATGAAAAAGTGGGAAGGATATGGAAAATACAGCTTCTACAGTAAAAATATAAAATGGTCAGAAATAAATGAAGCATAAAATAAAGATTGGGATAACATTTTTGTAAGTGATGATATAAAGGTAAATACGGAGATATTATATAAAATATTAGAGAAAATAGTGGATAAATATATACCGAAGAGGAAAAGTAAACATCAGTCATTCATACCAAGAGACAGAAGGATCTTGTTCCAGAAAATCAGAAAGTGGAAAAAAGGTCTTGCAAAAGAAAAAAATGCATGGAAAGTGATCGAACTAAAAAGTAAGATAGAAAATGCAGAACAAAAGATTATACATAATCAAAAGAAAATGAAAAACGGGACTTGGAAGAAAAAACCCTAGTAAATATCAAGCAAAACCCCATACTATTGTACTCGTATGCGAAAAAGATGAATAAAAGAAGAATGGAAATAGGCCATCTAAGAATTGAGGGAGATTAATGAATGAAAAAAAGGAAATATGCAACATATTGGCAAAACGATATAAGAGAAAATTCACCCCTAGAATTGATAATGAAGATAATGATAAAGAAGTAAGGGATGAAAATAGTGAATATTTAGGAGACATAGATATTAATGAAGCCGATATTGTGCAGGCTATTAATGAAATTAAAAATTGAGCTGCAACAGGGCCTGATGGTATCCCTGCTATTTTGTTAAAGAAAGTAGTTCATTCTATCGCAAAGCCACTTGCAATATTATTAAGACAAAGTGTAGATACAGGCAAGATTTATGACGAGCACAAATTAGCATATATTACCCCTACTTTCGAAAGTGGGTCAAGACTAGAGGCAAGTAATTATAGGCCTGTGAGTCTAACATCACATATTATGAAAGTGTATGAAAGTTTAACGAAGAAAAATATTATGAAACCTTTAATAAAAAATAATTTGTTTAATATAGGACAACATGGTTTCTTACCGGGAAAAAGTTTACAAACCCAACTGTTAGTCCACCGTGAGAACATATACAAAATATGAAAAGCGGAAATGAATCAGATGTGGTTTATCTAGACTTTGCAAAAGCTTTTGACAAGTTAGATAATAATATATTAGCGAAGAAAATTAGAAAACATAATATAGTGGATAAAGTAGGAAGATGGTTAAAAGAATTTTTACACAACAGAAAACAGATAGTTATTGCAAATGATGAGAAATCGGATGAAGCTAAGGTAATATCCGGTGTGTCACAAGGTACGGTGTTAGCTGCATTACTGTTTGTTATTATGATTGCAGACATAGACAGTAATGTTAAGGACTCGGTAGTGAGTAGTTTCGACGATGACACTAGAATAAACAGAGAAATTACTTGTGATGAAGATAGGAACGCGCTACAAAGAGACCTTAACAAAGTATATGATTGGGCAGAGGTAAATAGGATGGTATTTAACTCTGATAAATTTGAATCAATAAATTATGGAGATAGAGAAGGAAAGCTATATGCATTATATGGGTGGGGACCTAATATGAGACAATCACAAATAAGGAAGCACTTAAAGACCTTGGTGTGATGATGAATAGGAACATTTTATGCAATGATCAAATAGCAATTCTATTGGCAAAATGTAAAGCAAAAATGGGAATGTTGTTACGGCACTTCAAAACAAGAAAAGCTGAACACATGATTATGCTTTATAAAACATATGTTCGTAGTCCACTTGAATATTGCAATATGATATGGTACCCACACTATCAAAAGGATATTGCACAAATAGAGAGTGTACAAAGGTCCTTTACAGCTAGAATAGAAGAAGTTAAGGATCTTGACTAATGGGAAAGACTACAATCCTTAAAATTATATAGTCTAGAAAGGAGAAGAGAACGCTACGTGATAATCAGGCATGGAAACAGATAGAAGGAATAGCCGAAAACATCATGGAGCTAAAAATATCAGAAAGAGCAAGCAGAGGTAGATTAATAGTGCCCAAAACTATACCAGGAAAAATAAGGAAAGTACACAGTACATTAATCTACTACGCACCAGCATCGATAATGCAGCGTCTATTCAATGTTTTGCCAGCTCATCTGAGGAATATATCAGGAGTGAGCGTAGATATGCTTAAGAATAAGCTCGACAAATATCTAAGCTGCATCCCAGACCATCCAAGATTGGAAGATGCAAAATATACCGTAAGATGTACTAGCAACTCTCTGGTAGACATTAGAGGTGCCTCACACTGAGGGACCTGGGGCAACCCGAACAAAATGTAAGGTCTGTAAGGTCTCTCTCTCTCTCTCTCTCTGTCTCTCTGTCTGTTCTCTCTCTGTCTCTCTGTCTCTCTCTCTCTCTCTCTCTCTGTCTCTCTCTCTGTCTCTCTCTCTCTCAGATGTTTATTTATAGATTAGTATCGCCTGATATAAACTAATTCTATCAAGTACTTCAGGACACATAATTTTCTATTAAAAGAATACCGCTGCGTTTATTGTTACACAAACGAAATTAGTGTAAATATCAGTAAAAAAACTGATTTGATTTTGACAATATTTTACTTGCCTCTTCCTTATCTCTTATGTTAAACCTCAATCTATCCCTTCCTCTCAACCGGAGTTTCCTGCTGTTCGAATATAAATTCTTGACATCATTAAGAGAATTTCCCCATGAAAAAGGATTTTCTGAATTCGGCATCTTGGCCCTCTACAGGGTAAATATTTATTCAATGATTTCCTCCACTTTTCGTTCCTTTGGACGCTGCAGCGATAGAAATGTTTGACTCTTGACATCTTACGAAATATTTTTTAAAATTGGGTCGAAACGCATTTAGTAGAAAACGTATTTTTCTGGTTTCCTGCTTATATTTATGTGACTGACTACAAGTATTACCAACATTGCTGGTATTATGACAGTTTTATGCACCATTATCATGTACATGAACAAGGTCACCATAAATGTTATTATTATTATTATTTTTTTTTTCCTCTATCACAGTCCTCCAATTCGACTGGGTGGTATTTTTAGTGTGGGGTTCCGGGTTGCATCCTGCCTCCTTAGGAGTCTATCACTTTTCTTACTATGTGCGCCGTTTCTAGGATCTCACTCTTCTGCATGAGTCCTGGAGCTACTTCAGCGTCTAGTTTTTCTAGATTCCTTTTCAGGGATCTTGGGATCGTGCCTAGTGCTCCTATGATTATGGGTACGATTTCCACTGGCATATCCCAGATTCTTCTTATTTCTATTTTCAGATCTTGATACTTATCAATTTTTTCCCTCTCTTTCTCTTCAACTCTGGTGTCCCATGGTATTGCGACATCAATGAGTGATACTTTCTTCTTGACTTTGTCAATCAACGTCACGTCTGGTCTATTTGCACGTATCACCCTATCCGTTCTGATACCATAGTCGCAGAGGATCTTTGCCTGATCGTTTTCTATCACTCCCTCTGGTTGGTGCTCGTACCACTTATTACTGCAAGGTAGGTGATGTTTCTTGCACAGGCTCCAGTGGAGGGTTTTTGCCACTGAATCATGCCTCTTTTTGTACTGGTTCTGTGCAAGTGCCAGGCATTCGCTTGCTATGTGGTTTATGGTTTCATTTTTCGTATTGCACTTCCTCCATATGGCAGAGATGATGGAAAGAAATGAAGGAATAAACGACAACGACGTAAATTGAACCTCTGGCAACAGATGGGCTTCGTCCGGCAACCAGGTATTCAACCCAATTGAAGGGGAAGACGGTCAGGTACTTGGAGGTCGTCATCCAGCAACTGACCACCACAACGACAGTAATCAACAGCCTTAGATTGGAGCTACAGAAGTATTATTATTATTATTATTATTATTATTATTATTATTATTATTATTATTGGTGAAGAAATCCAAAATAATGTCATCGTATATATAGGATAATCGAGCAGATTTTCAAAAGTTCTTATTTTGTAAATATTTTCAAAATATATATTGACACTGGCATCCTTGTGGATTTCGTCATCATTTTAGTGACTCATGAGATTGTTATTATTATTATTATTATTATTATTATTATTATTATTATTATTATTATTATTATTATTATTATTATTATTATTATTAATAGCATGAGTCTTGAAATGGGATAACAAATCTATAGTTATATATATGCACATATATTTAAAGATAAATGTGTACAGAAAGCTTTTGGGAAACTGTTCGATTCACCTTTTAAGTTAGATTGAAAATGGAAATCGAGCAGTTTCCCGAAAGCTCTCTGTACAGCTTTATATTTAAATATATAAACATATGTATAACAGTGGATTTGTTTCGCCATTATATTATTATTATTATTATTATTATTATTATTATTATTATTATTATTATTATTATTATTATTATTATTATTATTATTAAGGTACTCTGCAGAATCAACAACATTAAAAATGTGAGCTATAACGTAAAATTAAATATGATAGAATGAGCACAACCAATAATCACAATGACTTTATAACGAGAGGAAAATGGCATAGTATTCACCAAGAATATATATAAACCCACTAAAACAATCTCAGTGATGTGGAAGGAAAATTAAGTCTGATTGTTGGAGGTTTCCACTAGACAGGTCAAAACAAGCTTGCTAGAACTGGCGATTGATTTGTGAGAATAGAAAAGGTAGATTTTAACAAATAAGACAAGGAAGAATATAAACAAGTAATAATGCGCAGTCCAGTCTTCTGAACAGCGTATAATCAAGGCCACCGAAAATAGATCTATCTTTCGTCGGTCTTGGTATAATGCTGTATAATCCAAGTCCAGTGAAACTTTAACCACGGCTCGATGGTAGCCTGTCTTATATTGTTGCCAGACGCACGATCATGGCTAACTTTAACCTTAAATAAAATAAAAACTACTGAGGCTAGAAGGCTGCAATTTGTGATGTTTGACGATTGAAGGGTGAATGATCAACACACCAATTTGCAGCCCTCTATACTCAGCAGTTTTTAAGATCGGAGGGTGGACAGAAAAGGTGCGGACGGACAAAGCCATCTCAATAGTTTTCTATTACAGTAAACTAAAAAGTAACATAGGTACACAGGCAAATATTTTCCAAGCAGCCCACTTTGAAAAGGGCTCTTTAACTGAACTGCCCGTCACACTATTGGAAACACATGCAAAATGCATAAGAAGGAAAAGCATCTCCTCAAGCAACTGAACTGGATTCCGTGACTGTGGAAGCCCGGGGTACAGGGAATATTGCAGTTATTCAGTTTACATAAACGTCCAAAGTAGCTATTCCCAGAAAAAACACTCACAAAGAGAGCTATTCAGAGAAGAAAATATACACCCTCATTCATATGTAAATACTTCGTCGCATTTAAGTTAATGATGTGCATTTCATAATAGCATCTATTGATCGTCAATTTTAATTTACCCAACGAAAATTAACGGTTGAGCTATAAAGATAATGAGCTTCAAAAATGGCAAGACATAATTAACTTCTCAAGATAATTATAGAACGAGTGTTGTTTAGCTGATCATTCCTCCGAACATCAAAGTTAATGACAGTTTTAATTTTTTTTATAAATTGGATCAAACTAGAATTAATGGATATATTAAATAACAATGCTTAATGAGAGGTTTTATTGTCCGTACTCTCATTTACGTGTTGTCCCTAACGGGTTCCATTAATGATGGCTGCACTTTAGGCTGTTAAATATCGTAGACAAAAGTGATTTCATCAGGCAATTAGCATTAATGCTTACATTTTTTGGTTGCCTAATTAGTGGGATCAAATGATTTTGTTTGTGAATGTTCAGTTCATATAGATGTATGGGTACCATGGATACGTATGATCCTTCTATAACAATCTACTTTGCACAACTAAGAGGAAGGTCACCAACTACCGAATATATCAGGACTAGACTCCATGACCAGAACGACCAAGAATCCTTCAAGCAACTTGTGCAAATTCTAAAACAAATAAACTTAGAAGTGACCAAGTAGCCATAAAAAGATGCCAGTCTCTCAGCTAACAACAATACTCTCTCTCTCTCTCTCTCTCTCTCTCTCTCTCTCTCTCTCTCTCTCTCTCTCTCTCTGTATCCAAACTGCATCTTTCGTACCTGGCATTCTCATATTGCAGCGTGTGTTGCTGCTGTAGAGCGCCTCTTTTACCACTCGACACCGCCCTTCTTAACAGATATTTCCAAGTAACTCCGAAGTATTTTCTGTTTACAAGCACGAAACCTTTCCAGTCTTACGTTGCCTCAACCTATTAACTAGCGCTTATGTTTAGACACATTTTATTTTTTGTGAAGAGTATTAGATTATAACAGCAATTTCTTGGACTAATTTTAGTGTGATTAAAGTGAAATTTCTTAAAATAAATCCATTTAAAGAGAGTACTCACGTCGTGTAAAGATGCAATGCCCATTTTAAAAATAAATAGCAGCACTCAGGAGCGATGTTCATAATAGTGTGTCGCTAAAAGTGATAAAGAATAATTTTAATATCGTGGGGGAAGATAAGTACACTAGTGACCAATAAATGGTGCAACCAGACGTCATTCAAACAAATACATACTTTTTATTTCATAAACTTCTTTACTTAATAAGCTACACTTGAGCAAGAAAAAAAAAATCCTGTACAGACATAACAATCTAATTTATTTATTAATATTCTTTTTATATAAATCTTTATTTTAGATAGTTTATTTAGGAAATATGACCAAGACACGTCATCTGTGGTAGGGAGGTTAAGGCCTCTCCAAACTAGGAAACGTTGTTTGGAAACAAATTTGCAACCTGTTTACAAACAGTTTCCTGGAAACTGCTTGTAAACAGTTTGCAAACAGCTTGGAAACAGTATTTCCTGTCCAGATCTCAGCTGTCGACAGATGCCTGTTTTATCACTAAAATTACAATTTCAATCAATCAATAAACAAACTAAACTTATTATGGATTTTGCATTAGTTTTTGCTTTTTGTTTTCTTATTCATAAAAGTCAAATTATTCTAATCCTCTTGGAGAGA
>NC_087201.1:146373118-146405618 GCF_015104395.2 Macrobrachium nipponense
AAATAAACTGAGATGGTAAAAAGAAACAATATAAGATGCACCAGAGAAAACACAGAAAGAGAAGATATAAAACTGAATCTTCCCTTGTTAACAAATCATTCGAGTTCAGGGTATATTTGAAACTAAATTGCAGAGAATGTATCTCACCTTTATGGAATGTGTTTATTTTTAACTATTGGTGCCTACTCCATCATATCCCGCTACGGTACTAAAGAGAAAGATTTATACCATCTCGAATTGTAGCATTTAATATACGCTCTGTAATTCCACACCCTTTTTCAATTATGAAAAAGATAACACAGTATTTACCTATTTATTTGTAGAGGTTAATGTATGTTGATTTTCCTGTGCCTGAGTAGGCTATTTACAGAGTGAAAGGTAAAACCCTATATATTTGTTTTGGTTCCCCGGAGGCTTAAATAAACAGCACAGCTTAGGTAAATGTACTTCATATTCATATTTCGATGTTTTCTAAATTCAAAATTTATAATGCCCTTATCCTGTTTATCTGTTAAAGAAAAAATATTGTAATATATTGCTTCTAATATTCATTTTCTTCTATCTCTCTCTCTCTCTCTCTCTCTCTCTCTCTCTCTCTCTCTCTCTCTCTCTCTCTCTCTCTCTTTCTGTTTAGAAATTGAAGAAAATTTTTTTTAATCATATATTTTATATCCATCTCTCTCTCTCTCTCTCTCTCTCTCTCTCTCTCTCTCCAGAAATTAAAGAAAAAACCTTTTACCATAAATTTTAAATACATTTTCTCTCTCTCTCTCTCTCTCTCTCTCTCTCTCTCTCTCTCTCTCTCTCTCTCTCTCTCTCTCTCCAGAAATTAAAGAAAACTCCTTTCACCATATATTTTATATTAATTTCTCTCTCTCTCTCTCTCTCTCTCTCTCTCTCTCTCTCTCTCTCAGAACAAAAGATTATACAATCAAAAGAAAATGAAAAACGGGACTTGGAAGAAAAAACCCTAGTAAATATCAAGCAAAACCCCAAACTATTATACTCATATGCGAAGAAGATGAATAAAAGAAGAATAGAAAATAGGCCCTCTGAGAATTGAAGGGAGATTAAACGAATGAAAAAAAGGAAATTTTGAACATACTGGCAGAACGATATAAGAGAGAATTCACCCCTAGAATAGATAATGAGATAATGATATAGAAGTAAGGGATGAAAATAGTGAATATTTAGCTGACATAGATATTAATGAAGCTGATATTGTGCAGGCTATTAATGAAATTAAAAATGGAGCTGCTGGCAGGGCCTGATGGGAATTCCTGCTATTTTGTTAAAGAAAGTAGTTCATTCTATCGCAAAGCCACTTGCAATATTATTAAGACAAAGTGTAGATACAGGCAAGATATATGATGAGCACAAATTAGCATATATTACCCCTACTTTCAAAAGTGGATCAAGACTAGAGGCAAGTAATTATAGGCCTTGTGAGTCTAACATCACATATTATGAAATGTGTAACTGAAAGGGTAATGAAGAAAAATATATGAAACATTTAATAAAAATAATTTGTTTAATAAAGGACAACATGGGTTTCGTACCCGGAAAAAGTACACAAACCCAACTGTTAGTCCACCGTGAAAACATATTCAAAAATATGAAAAGCGGAAATGAAACAGATGTGGTTTATTTAGACTTTGCAAAAGCTTTTGATAAGTAGACCATAATATATTAGCGAAGAAAATTAGAAAACACAATATCGTGGATAAGTAGGAAGATGGTTAAAAGAATTTTTACACAACAGAAAACAGATAGTTATTGCAAACGACGAGAAATCGGATGAAGCCAAGGTAATATCCGGTGTGCCGCAAGGTACGGTGTTAGCTGCAATACTGTTTGTTATTATGATTGAAGACATAGACAATAATGTTAAGGATTCGGTAGTGAGTAGTTTCGCAGATGACACAAGAATAAGTAGAGAAATTACTTGTGATGAAGATAGAACGCTCTACAAAGAGACCTTAACAAAGTATATGATTGGGCAGAGGTAAATAGGATGGTATTTAACTCTGATAAATTTGAATCAATAAATTATGGAGACAGAGAAAGAAAGCTATATGCATATAAGGGACCTAATAATGAGACCATCACAAATAAGGAAGCAGTTAAAGACCTTGGTGTGATGATGATAGGAAACATGTTTATGCATGATCAAATAGCAACTCTGTTGGCAAAATGTAAAGCAAAAATGGGAATGTTGTTACGGCACTTCAAAACAAGAAAAGCTGAACACATGATTATGCTTTATAAAACATATGTTCGTAGTCCACTTGAATATTGCAATATGATATGGTACCCACACTATCAAAAGGATATTGCACAAATAGAGAGTGTACAAAGGTCCTTTACAGCTAGAATAGAAGAAGTTAAGGACCTAGACTACTGGGAAAGACTACAATTCTTAAAATTATATAGTCTAGAAAGGAGAAGAGAACGCTACATGATAATTCAGGCATGGAAAAACAGATAGAAGGAAATAAGCAGAAAATATCATGGAACTAAAAATATCAGAAAGAGCAAGCAGAGGTAGATTAATAGTGCCCAAAACTATAACCAGGAAAAAATAAAGGAAAGCCACACAGGACATTAATCCCACTACGCACCAGCATCGATAACTGCAGCGTCTCTTCAATGCGTTGCCAGCTCATCTGAGGAATATATCAGGAGTGAGCGTAGATGTGTTTAAGAATAAGCTCGACAAATATCTAAACTGCATCCCAGACCATCCAAGATTGGAAGATGCAAAATATACCGGAAGATGTACTAGCAACTCTCTGGTAGACATTAGAGGTGCCTCACACTGAGGGACCTGGGGCAACCCGAACAAGATGTAAGGTCTGTAAGGTAAGGTCTCTCTCTCTCTCTTTCTTTTTTTTTCTCCCTCTCTTTGATATTATCCCAAGTACCTTACATTCAATTGCTATAAATTTCAACGAATCAACAAATAAATCCCATTATCTTCATGACACAAGGGAGACTTATGTTTTAAGGTTAGGAAAGTGGTCAGGGCCTAATTAAACTAACAATACCAACCAGCCATTACTCCTGTCTTATAGTTATTAGCTTATTTCATTCGTTCCTCTCAGATTTGATACACTTTCTCTACGCAAATCCGTGAGGCCTTTACGCTATTCTCACTACGAGAATGATATCGTTTTTATTTCTCCCCTGGGGACCTTTCGGTACAAAAACAGCCCACAATAAATTTCTCTCGCCTTTCCCCCAGACGTTGTAGGGTTAGCAACAGTTAACTCTAGGACTTTCATTGCCGCATATGTTTACGCAGTTTACTTGAAAGCGAACGTTTTTGTGAAAAGATGGGAGGACTATGAGTGTCTTTTTTCCTCTTTTTTTCAGAATAACTTATGTTAATTTGTCCCATTTTTATTGTTACGAAAACCACTACGACCACAAATAGAATTAGTAGTATTAATCTTCAACACGATGTAAATTATGTAAAGATTCTTCTCTATTGATATGGCAATTTAGTGCTATTTCACATCACTGCTCGCGACTGGTATTGCTAATTGATAAAAACAAATTTAAGACATTGAAAAGGATTAGTAAGTCGAAGGTCCGTCTCATTATTCACAATTTGGAGTTTGTCAGTCTCCTTAATAAATTCTCATTCTTTTTGTGCTTATCACCTGGCAGCATTCAGAAATTCTGTATTGCCACCACAGTGGTCTCGATTGATGAATAATTGTCAGGAAAGTTATTTGGATGTAATTCGGATAGTTTTCAAAGACTCGGCAGTTTTGTATTTTGGTTTAAAAGGATAAAGAAATGTGGATGTAAAATATACAACAAACATTACTTTATGTGAATGTCTATAAATAAAATTTGTTTAAAAGGTAAGATAAAAAGAAGAAACTTATCTAGCCAGGAAAAGTTCTTAAATAATAAAATCATTTTTAGAGAGTCAAACATTACCGTCTGGTATATGTAGCACTTTCTATGGCACCAGATGGTAAAATAAAATTCAAAATCGTAACGTAACTAATCTAGATGTCCTGTTGACCTGCACAATACACACACACACACACACACACACACACACACACAAACACACACATAGTGTCAAAGGAAAGAATTAATGACAGACTTCCTGAATAGGTTTAGTTTCTGTCATTATTTAATATGTTTGATAGATATTCTTTGTAAAAGTAGCGCGTGATGCATATTCGATTTTATTCAATAGTTTATGCAAATAGTTATTTGTTATAATGGACGTACTTTGCAATCTGCCTACATTAAATGTGCTTCGCGTTTTGTTGTGGATAAAGCTGTAGCACTACGTTTGCATTCTCTCTCTCTCTCTCTCTCTCTCTCTCTCTCTCTCGTGAAAGATCGTATTTTATATGAACTGTATTTCAGTAGAGATAATTCCCATGAATCTTGAATTAATACCTCTCTCTCTCTCTTAAACTTTAGAGTAAGCAATTAGTTCACTGGTAGTACAATACAGCGACCACGATCAGGTAAGAAGCTGACTTGATCCTCTCTGCTAGCGACTTAAGTTTGTCAAAGACCTCTGGACTTATATTATATATATATATATATATATATATATATATATATATATATATATATATATATATATATTTATAATGTGTGTGATCTATACAGGGGGTCTATAAAGTGCCTGTACCCTTACAAGTATTTATTGCTCTGAATGGTACTGGGACTTTATGAACACCCTCTATTTATACATATATTGGTATGCATATATCACCTCGTTAATCTATATTTTGTACCTCGAACTAATTTTAATAGGAGAACCTGGGATTGTCAATCCCGGTTCCGACCAGAAAAATACAATTAACGCCCCACCCCCCCACCCCCAACACAGGGGGTCAGTGGCCATGCAACGCAAGGTAGAGGTCGCCAGTGGTTTCCTGGTTCCCTGCCTTCCGAGTGCAATTGTATCCCTCCCTTGTGTGCCCTTCGCTTGATGGAGTCCGTTCATACTCAACGGCATTGTCCAGGCCCGTCGGAGGCGTAATCTTGCGGGGCCTTCCTTTCCACTCTCCCTTTGACTCCCACTACTTGTGCTCCAATTGTCGGGCGGGCCTTGCTTGCAAGACTCCACATGTGAGGAATGGGTATATTGGCCTCCCCTACAGTGGGTTAAGGTGGCCTCCAAGAAAAGTTGAAGAAGGACAAGTCTCCTTCAAGAAGTCTCGTTTGGCGAAACCCTTGCCTGCGAGCCGTCACCGTCGCCAACTTCCCTTCCGAAGTCGCCTCCGGGGACCTATAGGTGAGTTCGTTGCCGAGTCTCTGCCCATTGCAGAGCCCGAGGATCAGTTCTGTTCTACTCCTGTACAGGTGATTGTTCCGCCTGTGATGACGATCTTCTATAGGTGGGTCGTAACCGCTCCCTTCTTCGTGGCTGGCTCCCGGCCGAGGTGCAGGACACGTGAGAGGTGCGGGGTGCTCTGCTTGGGCCGCCTGGTTGGGCTCCCTCTGCTGTCGCGCTCTTGCCCCCCCCCCCCCGCGCTTCCATAACACTCTAGCGATCATTTGGAAGATATAACATACGATAATAGGAAATACAGAAAGAAGAGATCAGTTATTATAAAAGATAAATCAGTAAACTGATGAATAAATAAATAAAAATACATATAAATCATGAAAATACGAAGTGAATTGTTTATGGTGGTAATGCAAAGTTGATGTATGGGAATAGAACGATATGTTGTCCCAGTCTTTGTACAACGTCCGCGTGAATTGAATAAAGCTGTCGTACTTAAATTAAAAGAAGAGAAAAAATTGAAAAGTTTTCAGCAGTTTTGTTTACAAACCACCACTGAATTATTATCTAGCACTGCAAAGATATAAAGGGAGGTTTTGTTGTGCGGATTGTGCCTTTTAATTAAAACAGAGAGAGAGAGAGAGAGAGAGGAGGAGAGAGAACGAGAGAGAGAGAGAGAGAGAGAGAGAGAGAGAGAGTCTTTATAAAAGATGCACATCAAGAAACAAAATAAAGAATTTTTTTCTATATCAGATATTAGTCGCTTCTAAGATCTTGGATGTAATAGAAGAATGTGGAAATTTCATGTTTATATCTTTTATGATTTGAATTTACCAATTACATTATACCATATCTGTAACGTGAAAAAGTTATCAATAACATTATACTACATACATACAAATATATATATGTATAATATATATATATATATATATATATATATATATATATATATATATATATATATATGTGTGTGTGTGTGTGTGTGTGTGTGTGTGTGTGTGTGTATGTGTGTAAAGTTAAATAGAATGAATTTTCATATAATATAGAACAAATGAGGGCATATAAGATCCATTGTATGTTACAAACTTCAAACTACAAGATAACCTAATCAAGAGACAAGTGCTACCGTCTACAGGGCCAAATCTTGGTCTGAGTCGAGTCTCGCTTGGGGACTGAACATTATTCATTCTATAAAATTCCCTTTAACCGACAAGGGAATCCTTGAGACTTGGATCATTTCTGAGAGGCCTAACAACACTCATTCGACTTTGTCGTAATCCACCACAGCCTCAGGTACAGAAGACGGTATTGAAGACTCGATCCACTGTCAATAATTTAAGATATGTGATCTGCTTAGGAATACGTTGTATTTGCTTGAGATATACGTTTCATTGGCATTATGGATTCCATATTTATACATGGATTTGGTAATAAGATGTATTGTGCACCACCTATAAGAAAGAGGTTATCATTCGAAATTCTGCAAATTTATACTCACACTTACGCACACGTGAGCTCATAGAATTTTTTGTGATAAAATTCTATCAATATAACAGAACGTATAGATTGCATTACATGTGTTACGGGAGGTCTCTTCAATTGACAATGGAAATTATATTTTGAATAATTACATTACAGCCACTTCCAAACTGAAATTAGAGAATTCACCACAAAACATCAATTTCTTTATTATTTTTACTTCAAACATTGTTCCAAGTAATGAAGGATTGATTTTTTTTATTGTGATTCATGAATAGAAAAAAAAGCCTGATTCAATAAAAATGTTACCAAAAAGTAGGCTTCAAGAGGAATGTAACCCCATAAGGATTAGCAAAATTTTGCATGAACTAACACCAGCAAATATCTCATTAAATGCAAAAGGATCCCTTGACAATAAAAAGATAAAACGGTTTTATTTTCGATAATTACGTTATTGATGAGGGATGTAATGAGCAGATTATTCTTTCATATTCGTGTCGCAATATTCCCTCTCTCTCTCTCTCTCTCTCTCTCTCTCTCTCTCTCTCTCTCTCTCTCTCTCTGTTTCTTATTAAAAATTCATTTTATTTGTTTCATTGTATGTTAAAACAGGCAGTCAGTCCTTTTCAATGTTGAGAGTGGAATAAGCAGAGCAAAACTAAATAGGGAAGAAATTATTACTGATGATACTAATTATTGTCCCACGAACTTCACTTAGCAAATCAACGTCATTTTCCTAGGAAATTAACAACGAATGATAACTTCGCTTTAATAACAAAGCATTACCTGGTATTCCTTTGTTATTTTAGAGCTAATGAACTTGCAAAATACTGCATAACATCTAGTAAAATCATAATCTCCATGAAATATAAAAGTTATAAAAATCAACTAATTGTCTGGAGCGACGGCCTTTGTTGGAGACTAATGCAATGTGCCACAGTACATGTGAAATCCCGGAGTTATTATCGCTCAATACAAATTTGTATTTCGGATGCATTGAAAATTGTTATAATTTGGAAGTTTAATTGCTTTCTTTTACAGTAAAAGGTCTGTTATATTATATTACATTATATAATATACATACATACACACACAGGTACACACACACACACACACACACACACACATACATATATATATATATATATATATATATATATATATATAGATATATATATATATATGATATATATATATATATGTGGCGCAAAGTTACACACAAACTGTGAAATCTGCATGTGGCATTCGAATGTGGCGCAAAGTTACACACAAACTGTGAAATCTGCATGTGGCATTCGACAAAGACATACGCGTACAAAACGAGTATACATTCATGTACGTACTAGTTCAACAAAGACACGTACCCGATCAAGACAGAAATCGAGCGATAATTAAGATTGACATGTTTTGATAACAACACGAAGACTGCCGGCTCCCTTAATCTAGAGATGATGGAAAGTAACTGAAACAATTCTATCTCTGAACGGACAATTATAATCTCTCTTTTCATACTAAGTTATATATTCTTTTACAACATGTTATGCGAAATCTGAACACACATTTTAAACATCCTAATTCTAAGCTAGCTAGGAATCTGAAAAAAATGTTGCAAAACTCTATTCTAACATTTTATACAGTCTAAGAGGGGATATATGCATTTTGAAAGTAGTAAGATAAATATAATGTAATATATATATATATATATTATATATATATATACTATATATATATATATATATATGATATTATCTTATATATATATAGTTAATATATATATATATATATATACTATATATATATATATATTATATATATATATAATAATATATATATAATATAATATTAATATAATATATATATATAATATATAATATATATTATATATATATATATAATATATTATATATATATATATATATATTATAATATAATATTATAATAATTTAAAAAAAATATATATATAATTATATATATATATATAATATGATATATAATATAATATATCTAGATATATATATATATATAATATATTATCTATATAGTATATATTATATATAATATATATATATATATAATATATAATATATTATCTTATATAAATATGTATTATATATATATAATATAGATATTATATTATTAATTATTATATAATAATAATATAATAGTATATATATAATATATATATATATATCTATATAGTATATATACTAAATATATATTTATTAATAATTATTATATATATATTATTTATATATATATATTAATATTATATATATATATATATATATTATATATCTATATAATATATATCATATATTATATACATTATATATATATATATATATATTTTATATATATTAATATATAATAAAGATAATTATAGATATATATATATATATAATATATATATTATTATATATATAATATATTTATATATTATATATATTATTATATATATAATATTAATATATATATAATATATAATTATATTATATATAATATATTATATATTATTAAATATATTATATTCTATTTTATATATTATATATATATATTTATATATAATATATATTTATATTAATATATATATATATATTATATAATATAATATAATATATATATTATATAGATATATATATTTATTTATATTTAATTATTATTATTAATTACTACTTTCAAAATGCATATATCCCCTCTTAGACTGTATAAAATGTTAGAATAGAGTTTTGCAACATTTTTTTCAGATTCCTAGCTAGCTTAGAATTAGGATGTTTAAAATGTGTGTTCAGATTTCGCATAACATGTTGTAAAAGAATATATAACTTAGTATGAAAAGAGAGATTATAATTGTCCGTTCAGAGATAGAATTGTTTCAGTTACTTTCCATCATCTCTAGATTAAGGGAGCCGGCAGTCTTCGTGTTGTTATCAAAACATGTCAATCTTAATTATCGCTCGATTTCTGTCTTGATCGGGTACGTGTCTTTGTTGAACTAGTACGTACATGAATGTATACTCGTTTTGTACGCGTATGTCTTTGTCGAATGCCACATGCAGATTTCACAGTTTGTGTGTAACTTTGCGCCACATTCGAAGATTCTGGAAAGAATTGTGTCCCAAAACATTTTGTGTCATCTCCACTATCCAGCTTTCATAAGGAAGAGTTTTCATTGCATCTTAGAACCGTCTTCCGTTCAAACATCCCTCTCCCTCTCTCTCTCTCTCTCTCTCTCTCTCTCTCTCTCTCTCTTGCACGACACTTTTGATTTTAAAGTAACGTAACGATTCCATACTTACTGAATGGTCACTCGTAACTTGTAGATTTCAGATTTGATATTCCTTAGAGTTTATTTAGTATTATTTAGTGTTTTGTGGAATCTGAACAAACATTATATTAGTTGTAACGGCGCCTATTTTGGTGAATTGTGGTGAATTTTTGGACAAGCTGCAGCAAAGAAATAAAATTGGTATACAAAGAAGGTAAAGTGTGTTATATTTTTATTAGTTGCAACTAATAACTAATATCTAATGGTTATGATGGTTTAGTAAGAAACTAATAACTATTGGTTACGATGGTTTAAAGAACTAATAACTAATAGTTACAATGGTTTGAGTGAAAAGATTTACATTTTTACACATTGCAAATTTTTGTGTTTTGGGTTTGTTGCATTTGAAATGCATTTATTCATTTTCTTATTGAAGTGTGTGTTTTATTTTATACTTTGTGTGATTAATACTTTTTACAATTTTGGTATTTTCCACATTTTTCTGTGTTTTCATTTACATTCACAACTTGATTAACTTAGTTATTTTCATTACTTAATCATTGTACATTTAATTAAATTCAACACTTGTGAATTAATTTGCATTTACTTAGATTTTTTTCAAGTTTTGTTGTTGTTTAGAACTTGTGAGTTAATTTCCAAATTTCAATTATTGCCTAACACTTTTGAATTTTGGTTGAATTAATTTTCTTTACTTTTGTGATAAATTAATTTTGATTTAATATTACTTGATTGATTCAAGAATTAAATAAACTTTACTTTATTTTCAAGTAACCATAATTTTCCCTGATATTGTGAATTTCCCTTATAATTTTGCTTAATAATTTTATTTATTTAAAATTTTTACAAGTATTTCATTTCTCACCAGTATACATGCATATAATTATGATTTGCTTAGGTAGAAACATAGAGTGGTAATTGATCTGTTTTCCTTCAATTTATTTGAAGTGACTTAGAACCAGGGAAGTACTTACTCTTTTGAAATCAGGGAAATACTGAGACTTTTAAAGTTGTTGATGGAGTAATGCCCTTTGATTAATTTGATTACTTACAAGATTACCTCACACCTGTTGTGATGAACTTAGTCTGATTTTCTGCAATACTGGTAAGTTGTTAAGGGATCACTGTTGCCTTTAGAGTATTAAGTCGTTTAGTACCTGTGATGAGGGTTCAGGTGTCTGGTTGTTGTGAGGTAACAATTAATGAATGGTAAGTGTAGTAACCAGATACTTGACACTTCGTCACAATATATATATATATATATATATATATATATATATATATATATATAAATATATATATATATATATATATATATATATATATATATATATATATATTATATATAATATACATATATGTTTATTGTTTGTGTGCCTATTTACTTTAAAAGAAAACATCTAATCAATGAAATGTTCAGTTTTGGCCCAAGTTACGTTTACAAGAGAGAGAGAGAGAGAGAGAGAGAATGATCATCCTATAAGAGTAATAATTAAAAATAAGATTAATTTATATTGACCATATCCAATATAGCATTTGTTTAGAGAACACAAAAGGCCCCATGTTGACAAAATACTCATATGCAGGTGCAGTATTAAAAGTGCACATTCATAATCATAATTTTATGCAAACATAATAAAACCTTTATTTTTCAATAGGAAACATCACTCCATTAATTGCGGCATATGATCATCATATATTATAAATATAAACTGGAATTATCAACAAATAGTATCCACATATTTCCACCCAAATGACGAAATCTTTTGCCTAATATATTTTAAGTGCATATTTGTTTAAAATATTTGTTGCTCTGGCTCATGCGCAAACGCTCACAAACACAAACACACACACACACACACACACACACACACACACACACACACACACACACTATTAGTTAGTTAGTGACTGACAAATTAATAAGATTACCCGTATCAACCATAAAACTGAACCTAGACCTTAAAGACAAACCTCTTTGAAGAAAAAGCATTTAAAACATTTGAACACTTATGCGGCAGTAACCATTGCTAAGCCATATATTTTTATGGGAAATGGAAAGATAAATGGACTAGGAAATTTCGCATACGTCAGTTATGTTACTGAATATTTCCGGAATATTTCCAGTGACAGCTGAAACATTCATCTCCATTTATATTTATGGAAAACTTGCAAAGTATAAAAAGAAGTAGACTTAAGGCTTTAGTTAGTTTAAGAAATTCCAGTTTGTGAAAACTGAATGGGAGCAGGCATTTTTGTTTAATCAATAATTTCATAAAATTCATAAATAAAGCCGGATCTTTCCTAGAAGGTGACCCCAAGGGTTTTAACCCGGTATGAATCCACCTTTGGGGCGTGCTATTACAAGCCCGTTGGGGATTGCCCCGAAAACATAAACATAAGACTGTAAAAATTATAATGATAATAACCCCCAAGATATATTAGTCCTAGATAACGACCCCAGAGCGCCCTTGGGGATCACTATCTAGGAAAGATTACGGAAGCCTTTAGAACAACTTACAAGCCGATGTCATCAAACCGATGTGATCAATGTTATCAGCGTTATCCATCCTTTACGCAAATACCAGATGAAAACTTTTGGCCCTTTGGCTTTTAGACGAGTATGAGGGTAATTCCTACCAACAGAACTGATAAAGATTAGGTCATTGATAGAAATCAAAGACTTATATATAAGACATTTGGATGGTGGGTACAACTGTTCGAATTACGTTCACCAAATAATCTGCTGTGATGTGTTATGCAATTCATACGAAAACGTTAGAGGGTAAATCATACATAATCAAAATGTTTTTCATTTTGCACTTGTAATAAAACTGATAGAGACTATTCTTTTACAACTGTAACAACATGACCTTGCCTATGTCGGTTCAGTTCATAGCAACGAAATTATAGAGGATGAGGAATATGTAATTTGCGAACAATGAACTTAAAACAAATGCAAGAAAAGCAACGATTTCACATACTATAGATTATCTATATAAAACACGTAAAGATTCTTTGCAGCGTCCCCTCGGCCCCTAGCTACAACTCCTTTCATTCCTTTTACTGTACCTCCATTCACATTCTATTTCTTTCTATCTTGTTATCCACCCTCTGCTAACAATTGTTTCATAGTGCAACTGCGAGGCTTTCTTCCTATTACACCTACCTACTCTCAATCTCCTTCCCAGCGCTGAATGACCTCATAGGTCCTTTGGCCTAAACTCTACACTCAGTTCAATTCTCTTGAAATACCTAGACATCAAATCAGACCAACAATTGAATTTCTAAGGAAAGGGATGACACTGAAGCCTGGGATTTACCGCTAAACTCTCGGGTTCGATTCTGCAACATGAAAGCCTTCTAAGTAAATAAATCGTTGGAAATCCTGATGAACATCATTTGTCGCTCGGGTGGCAGAGGTCATTTACATAGTGGTGGAGTCAAAAATGTTGAGTTAGCATCCAATGATACTATTATACTTAATTCAACAGGGGTTTGTACTTAAGGACAACGTTAAGATCTGACTGAGCATTGTCCTTTGAGAGCTTGTTTTTCTCATCACGCATTCTCAAGAACAGAAAGAAACAGACAAAGAGTCTTTCTATTGACATGAATGTATTTCGTTCCTATGCGAAGGCTGAAATATATACTCGTGAATAAGTTAATCGACTGAATGCTGTTTTTTCTCCCTAATTGTGGTTTACTGAATAGATTGCAAAGCTTCAGAGGATAGCATTCACTCCTTTTAAAGAAAGATAATACATTGGGATGCAAAAGTTCTATGTTTCTCTATCAGCAATTATCGGAAAAATTTTAGCTTTAAATAAATCTCATTGGAAATGTGATAAGCGTATATATTGTTTAGTGTATGTATTTGCCTACCCGGAATAATCTAATTTATATGTCAGTAGTCTGGATTACTTCCATCATTTTGTTTTTATTATTATATGTTTTGAGTCATTGTGTAGATTAGTATTCAGGATTCAAAAAAAGATTTAAATGAAACAAACACAAAACACAAAAATTTGCAATGTGAAACGCTGTAACTATTAGTTCTCTAAACCATAGGTAAACTATTAGTTGCAACTAATAAATTTTAAATACACTTTATCTTGGTACCAATTGTCTTTCTGCTGCAGCTTGTATTACAATTTTACCACACAATTCACAATATTTCAAAAAAATAAAAAGGCGCAGTTACACACTTGTACAATGTTTGTTCAGATTCCACAAAAAGCTCTAAATAATATTAAACAACTCTAAGAAATCCGATATCTAAAAGTTACGAGTGACCAATTACGTTACATTAATATGAAATCAAAAGTGACGTTCAATAGAGAGGGGGAGAGAGAGAGAGAGATGTCTGAACACCAGGGATTCAAAGTCTTTAATGAACGCTTTTGCTCTTTCCTTGTATGGGCAACTTCAAGAGACTGATAGGCTCAAAACGTTTTGGGCATGCGAAAGATGATGCAATCTTTCTAGAAGCTTCCAATATGACGTAACATTACAGAAAAATCATGAAATGTACATGTGGTTTCGGCAAAGACGTACAGGTATGAAACCAGTTATGACATTGTATGCTCAACAAAAACACGTACTCAATGAAACAGACTCCTCGAGCAAGTAAGATTGACATATTATGAAAACGGAACGGAGACTTGAGTTCCTCTTAATCTGAGGTGATGACAAGTTACCAACACAATTTCTATCTTGGAACGGACAAAGTTAATCTCTCTGTTTCTTTTCATCATCTACTTCCACTTTTGTGATGTCGATGTGTTTCTGAAGTATGATGTGTTGAAACTCGTTGAAAGGTCGCTCTGCTAGACGAAGAATTCTCACTGGTAATATCGACTTAGGCATCACTTGCTCATTCATACACTTCCGTAGAAAGTTAAGTCGGAGTTTCAGTTTGTGAGCGATGATAAGGGCATTACAGAAGGATGTCACAAATAGAACAAGACTCGGAAAATTCACAGAAAAGGTGTAGAAGTCGCGGGTGGTTTCCATTATGCTTAAAAAATCACAGTAGATGCACGTGACTTCATTAAATAAGCGAATACCACAGGAAAATGATAGTGTATGAATGAGCAAGTGATGCCCAAGTCGATTTTACCAGTGAGAATTCTTCGTCTAGCAGAGCGACCTTTCGACGAGTTTCAAAACATCATACTTCAAAAACACATTGACATCACAAAAGTGGAAGTAGATGATGGGTTTCTTACAAAGCAGATGGTATGACTTTAATCAGACGGCTCCTGTCAATTGGAAGAATCGGATGCTGGATTATTACTACGGAAAATTGAGAAAGTGCTGCAACAATCTTGAAAGGAAGCTTCAAGTCAAGATGAAGAATCTTATTGCTGAAAGCGACTGGACTAAGCATGCCAACATGGACTTCAGTGGAAAGTGCTACAACAGCGACTTTGGGATATGGGTGTATTTAATGGTAACCTGGACTGTGTCGACATTTCAAAATCCTTTTGTTATTTGGAAAAATTTAGTCAAAACCTATGCCCTGATGATATCAATATTTATAAAGGTATTGTGTATGGTGCTATGAGTAAACCTTCTCCTCCTAATGTACCTGTGAGATTTCTCCAGGCTTTTAGGAAAATTAAAGAAGACAATACAGTGAAAGTGACAAATGCAGATAAATCTAATGCAGTTGTCATAATGAATAAAAGTGACTAGTAAGTAAAATAATGACATTGCTAAATGATACTGAAACTTATACAAAACTGAGGTCTGATCCTACACAGACAGTGAACTCCCATTTTAATAAACAAATTAAATCCATTTTGAAGGGCTTGGACCATTTAATTAAACAGTTTACACCGCAATGCGCCTCCCTACCTTATATGTATGGTTTATTCAATACATAAAATCAATAACCCTATCAGACCCATCATTAGTTCAGTGGGCTCAGTTATATATAATTTATCTAAATAGCTTGTAAAAATTCTTACTCCTTTGGTAAGAAACATTTCTAACACGAATGTTAAAAACAAGGTTGATTTTATAAACAAATTGAATACTTTAAATTTGAATTTTTATTTTAATATGGGTAGTTTTGATGTTGTCTCTATTTACAAAAGTGCCTGTAGGTGATTTACTTGAATATTTGAAGGATGAATTAGAACATCATGACATTCCCTTAACTGTAGCAAACCTCATTAGTATCATAAGGTTATGTATCAAAGAGAGTAAATTTTGTTTTAATGGGGAATTTTTTGCACAAAAGTTTGGCATAAGTATGGGTAATCCCTTATCTCCTGTCCTTAGCAATATTTACATGGAATATTTTGAGACAAAACTCTTACCAAGAATTTTGCCCCAAAAAGTTATATGGTTTAGGTATGTGGATGATATTTTCTCTATTTGGCCAGTTCACAAAAATCTCCAGGAATTCCATAATAATCTCAATAATTGAGTCCCTTCTATAAAATTTACTGTAGAGGAAGAAAGAAATTGTAATTTGAATTTTCTTGATATAACTGTCCATAGAAATGATAGAAATTTCACCTTTTCAGTCTTTCGGAAATCAACTAACATTGCCTCTTTTGTTCGTTACTACTCCAATCACAATCAAAATGTTAAATTCTCTGTTTTTTCTGGGACGTTCCTAAGGGCTTTATGTGTCTGTAGCCCGCAGTTTATTGACGCTGAAATTAAAACTATTTATGATATTGAATTGAAACTTAAATACCAAGGACTTTTGTAGAAGTGGCATGAAAAAGAGCTAGAAAAACATTTTATTCAACTAATGACAAACTTCAATTTAGTAAGCATAACATTCTAAAATTACCCTATGATGAAAGGTTTTAGATATTCCTAGGATTTTAAAGCTTTTCAACATAAATGTTGTTTTCAGTAATATTAATGTCAAGAGTTTAGTAATAAAAAATTCTCCTAAATATCTTCCAGGCTGCATATATGAAATTCCTTGCAAAAAGTGTGATAAAGTCTATTACGGACAGACCGGTAAATATCTTTCATAACGTCTCAAACAGCACTTATATTCTGTGAGAACTGGGCAAATATCGAATGCATTATTCGTACATATGAGAGATTTAGATCATCCTATTAACTGGAGTCAAGCAAGAGCCTTAATCCCTTGTAATGACACAGTTAAAAGGAATATCATTGAATCTTGTTTCATCAAGTCAAATAATAGAAATGTTTTAAATTTAAGTCTTGGTTTATTTAGTTACATAATAAAAATATGGAATGTTAGTCCATATATATAAAAGACTAAAAAGTTTTAAATTTAAGTCTTGGTTTATTTAGTTACATAATAAAAATATGGAATGTTAGTCCATATATATAAAAGACTAAAACTAAAGAGGTCAACCAGATTGCTTGCAGGAATGTGATCAGACTAGAGACGCTTAAGATGACGTATACAATAAAAGTAGGCTAAGATAACATGCCGTCACCTGTAGTCATTCAATTGTTTATAAACTTTAGTCCAAGCTTCCTGCTTGAGACAAACACCGTGACCTATAGCTCAAGCGGCCTACGTGATTAGTAACTATGTCATCTGATTGTATGTTCATATGTTCGAGCTACTATCTGCTTCCTTCATAAATTGTAACCGAGATGGTAGGCAGAGCAGAATAGAGTTAGCTATCGTCATTAGAAGACCTGTACCTCTTTACCTAAGCTTTATCATGTAGAGAGAATATAATTAGCCATCATCATTGGCAGAAGCGATCAAGCTATCGTCATTAGAAGACTTGTACAATCATACCTCATCTTCACCATGTAAATTCAGAGAATATAAGTATTTTTGTACTTCGTGGTTTCTACTAGATCCTCACCTCATCACCGAATCATCATGAGTTTAACACATCGTCGTCATAACCAAAGAAGATAATACCGACCTCGTAAGTGATCTACAAACCCCAAGACACTCCATTGAATATGGAAGTGCAATACCAACCGACTTAGCGTAAGATTATCGCAAGTCTAACATTACCTCATAGGGCGCCTTATTATACAAGGCAACAGCCCTAAAAGTGGTGGCAGCGACTGTACGCGCCTAAATGTGGTGGCAGTGTCCCAGAAGAACTCTACAATTTCTCCAAAGAAAAACCAGAATAATAAATCATGTATTATAAGAAGTCAACGACGACGAAAGCAGCAGATTCTTCAAGCAACCTAGTATCATCGTTTAGTGAGCGACTTCAGAAAACAACAAGATTCTTCAAGCAACTTAGTATCATCGTTTAGTGAATAACTTCAAGAAACAAAACCGACGTGTCCTTTTTCCTACGGCAACGCAAGCTTCGTTCTTCTATTAGAATCATTCAAGAAGACATCGTTAGTGAGCGTTTCCGGCACTTCAAGAAACAAACCAAACGCGTCTGTAGCATCGGATCTACAAGGGCTCGAATCATCCAAACATCGCGCACGGGGGAAACTCAAGCAAAAAAAAAAGCAGGTCATCCGCTAAATAGAGAAGGAGGACCAAGGCCATGTCGTTATCGGAACACCGTGACTTCCCACAAAAAGCAAGCTAAGTACAATTTTTTATTCATTTGGAGTAACTTTGAGTGTTTCCTTTACAGGTCGAATTTCGTTATTCCTGTGGCTGAAGTTACGAGACATTCTTAATCTTACTTTTTTACAGAAATTATCTACATCATTGAGATTTCGCTACTGCGAGTTTTTATCTTTGAGTGTCTGTTTCCAGAAGTTCTACTGAAATATCATAATCATATACTATGTTAATTTTATCATTTTGGGTGATTATTAATCCCTTACGAAACAAATCATATTAAACAGTGAATATGCGTTTACGCAGTGGACGTCTGTATTTATACAGATGCATGGATAGGGTCGTTAAGCACCGTAGTGATTAGAAAACACACAAAAACAAAGTGGAACACCGTACAATCTAGATAAATTAGAGGTAACACTATTTCGGGTCATGACAATAAATGCTCCTTTGCAAAGTCCCGATCGCAGTTTTAGCCTTGAGTTTTTTTTAGTTTATTATATATCGAACCTCAATGACTCAACTTCAACTTTTTAAAATATGGCTGGATTGCAAGAATAACATGTCTATAAAAAACTTTCATTAGGCTAAATGCGCTGACCAGGATCCCTCACTATTTCAAATTTTAGCAAAGAATGAAGTAAACAACATCAAGTACAAACAGTTAATATTGAATGCAGTAGAGATAACTTGTCTTAATAGTAATCGCTCAATTCTTAATAGTTCGTCATTCATACGTTCGTTGATTTACACGTAACTAGCAGCAACATAATGCTAAAAACATACAATACGTTGCCGATGGTAACAAAGAGAAGGATCCTAATTATTACAAAAAGAAATAGGTAAACAGTAGCCCTAATTATCAGAATCAAACAAGCAAACTCGGTTACTGTGTCACCTAGTCAACGGTCAGGGTCAGTCAAATCTGCCGAGTGTAGCAATCAAAGCACATTCCACATAAGCGACTTCAGCGGAGAGGAAAAGTGATGTTGGATCAATTATGCCATACCTTTTATTTTTATGCCAATACCATTTTGAATCAAAAAGGATTTTTCCTATGAATCACACGACCGTATCAAGTAATCAGAGCAGGTTCTCGTTTTTTTTAAATACATAAGTAATTATAAGTAGTGGTGGATTAAGCCCGACTGTACGCACCGTAAAAATGAGAATATCTTGTTTTATTTCTTTTGTACACGTAATATCCTGTATTTACGGACTCACTGTCTGTTGTTCGAACTTCCCTAATGAGAAGTCCGGATAAACGAGCACTTACAGATACCTCTATTGTTATAAAAAACATTGATCTGTATCAAGTGTAATTGTAAGATCCATCTAGGGGTATACAAAATATTATCTTACATCCTGCAAAATAAGGCGTGTTTATCAAAGGAAAATCCTATAAATCTTCATACATATTAAAATCAGTTTGAACAAAAAAGAGACAATTAATCAAATAATAACTTATATAAAGGAACTATCATTTGTCTCATAAATCGTAACATTCTTTGTTCAAATGAAAGCACAGAATTCTCCACAACCGCAGTCGCAGTTTGCACGCAAAATCTCGAGAAGCATGCACCCTCGAATGTCTAGTGCGTGTAAAAAGACCTTCCTGGAAATTAAATTTTAATCCTTCCCGACACTCTGAAATATAACGATTTCCGCGAACAAAGCCCTAGACACGGTTGACTAGCAGCAACAAGTTAAATCTACTGATCCACAAATGTATACATATCGTGGATACGGAAGTTACAAATATCGCATTTTTTATTGTTGCTAATTTTTAATCCCGCCCAACCAGTCGTAGATGAATCTCTCTGATAATCTATCTAAAGTAATATCCGTAAAGTCATTCAAGCAGAGGTGATTCAGCAGATTTTTTTTTTCTTTTATCTGAATACCAGGAAGTTTCTCCACTAGTGAGTAATCTCTGGAAAAAAACGGATGTAATTTAACACAAAATACGGTCTAAGGACAAACAAAAAGCTATATACGTACCTTCGTATAGACGCTCAATGAAATTTCAAAATAGAGATAAATGACGAAGCTGAAAAATGTTAGTAATAGGAGTCATTAGGAAATCAAATAGCCCATATAATTTTTCCCTCAAACGCCAGAATAAATTATTTTTCACCAGCTTTTACTTACTTTAGGCTTTTACCAGATACCATTACCTAAGTGATTGATCCTCATACACCGTTTTCAGCACACTCAGGGGACATTATCAATTTTTACGTATGCCTCCGGCTTACGTTGCGCCCCAATTACAATATAGTGTTTGGAGATTTTTAGGGGATAACCTACATGCCTATATGGATGATCTTGTAATCTTTTCTAATACCTTAGAAGTACATTCACAGAAACTAGAGCTAGTGCTACAGAGACAAAGACAAATAATCTCAGAGTAAAATATCTAAATGTGAGTTTTTAAAAACCGAACATGTTTATCTAGGTTTCATGTGTCTAGTCAAGGTCTTTAAGTAGTCCATGGTAAGGTGTCGGCTATTCATAACTTCCGGTACCTATTAACTTAAAAAGGGGATACAGCACTTTTGCGCTGTAGTGGGTATTACAATCGTATGTAAATATGTAACTCTTCAATCATGACAGCTCCTTTAACAGATCTTACGAAGAAGAGCGTAGATTTATTATGGTTTAAAAAGCATAAACAGGCGTTCAATATCTTAAAAGCGGAATAATGCAGCTCACCTAACTTAAAAATCCCTGATTTAAATAAGGAATTTTTTTTATTGCAATAGACGCCTCAGACCAAGGGGTAAGAGGGGTATTACTTCAGTAATATGATAAACAGTTCTTCCCTATAGCTTTTTATTCATGTAAACTAAAGCCCTCTGAAAGTAAATATACAGTAATAGGCAAGGAAGGGCTAGGTATCTTTAACTCACTAGTACATTCTAAGTTCATAATCTATGGCTATCCTGATAAAGTCCTTACTGAACATAAGTCACTTACCAAGTTTTTCCAAGGCTTTAATCACCGTCCAAAAGGAACTCGGTGACAAATGATCATTCAGGTCTTTGGAGCCAAGATAAGATATCTACCTGGGAAAGCAATTTATCATAGCTGACGCATTATCCCGCATCCCGCACCATACTGCAAAGAACCATTAATTAGACTAAAAGATATAGAAACATCCGTGCCTATTGTTAAAACCGTATCTAAACAAGAAAATTCCTTAACCCAAGAGATCGCGAGCATTGAATATCTGGGTCGGAGCGCCGAACTGTTACAAACTGAACAAAGCAAGAGTCAACAGCAATAAAAAAACAATAAACACTTCAAACGGAAACAGGGTCAGCGTCTAAGCAAAAAACAATAAACACTTCGAGCAGAAACCCTAAAGCAAAAGTATATTTAAAGTATGTGTATCAGAATTATGTAATCAAATGTATTATTATATGTAGGTCAGTGACGAGGAAAAACCCGAAGAAACACAGCAGTGACTAACGACCAGGGGGGGGGTAGTAGTAATAATTCTCTTTCATAACAATCGTCCTAAACTGGTTGCATTCCGTCATCCAGGGTTCTCTATTATGTCACAGAAAGCCAAATCACTGTTTTACTGGCCTACGATGCTTACAGATATAAAAAGCACATAACTAATTGTAACACGTGTCATGAAAACAAGGGATACACTAAGACACCTGTCAGTTTAGGGGCCTATCCTGTGCCAAATCAATCCTTGAAAGAATATACGTAGAATTATTAACAAAATTACGAGCCTGACAGAGGGAATAAACACTTCTTATTGTTAATAGTTCCTTGACACGTTATATAGAATTAATAGAACTAAAAACAAACACCGCAATTGAGTGTGCTAGGAATATTTATGAGTGCTAAATCAGTGAACATGGTATTCAACACATAATAATCTGTGACTCGGGTGGTGTAAATCAATAATAATCTCCTTAACATGTTGTATGAATTTCCTATCCATTAAGAAAACCAATAATATATTTTATCGCCCAGAGTCAATCGGCTTGGTAGAATAAGAGATAAATAAAAGTGTCATGTCTTACGAGTTACATTCGTGATATTGGATCCGAACTGGATTATAGCGGTTCTCGCGGTTTTAAATACCTTTATCATTCATATCTTGTATCTAAAGAATTGATACCGCAAGTAGCCTTATACAGTACGCCACTAGAACACTTTTCCACATATTCAAGCCAACCATTAATTTATCAAATATATATAAAAAATATATAAATAAATATAAAATAATAAATATAAATATGGATACAAGTGGAGTCAATATAATACACTCCGTAAGAAGTCGGAAGGGTTACAAATTATAATAAAAAAGGAATCACGATAAAATCAATAAGCAAAACGTAACCATAGGTTAATTAAATATCCAAATATATTTGCGTAAAGATTTGAACTCTAACTTAACGCTTTAGTAATGACAAATAAGCTAAAAATTCACATATCAAAAACCTACTGACATATTGTCTGTCCCGGTGATTTATATTCGTAGTCAATGAAAAACAAAATAATAATAATAATAAATAAATAAATAAAATAAAATAAAAGAGATTTTAAAGTCAGGAAGTCTAGAAGTGAAAATGTGATCTATGGAATAATCCTATATGAATCTTATACAGGGCAAATAATATATATATAGAATTTGTATGGAAACCTTTTTCATTAGTTTGAATAAGGAATATTTAATTTAACATAATTACATTTATTTACAATCATGCAGAATTCCAACATGAAACTAATATATTGTTCAATTTTGGTACTGTTTTTTTTTCAGACATTCTTCTCATGTGGGTGGAGAATTAAAACAAAAAAATATCAGCCTGCAAGTGAAATTATACTTGTCACAAGGGCAAAGTAAATTCAGACGACATCCAAATACAGGGAGGAAGAAAACCATTAAGACCAGACTTAACCTACATGAATTCGCTGATATTTGTGGAATTCAAAAGAGTCAGCTGTACCAACTTTTTTATCCATGGCATTAACAATGAGTGAACCTATCCAGGTCTATGAGGACTGTAAAAATATCCATAATTATAAAAAATAAACAGATATTAATACGAATCCAAAAGAAAATTCGATATTACTGGTAGTAAGTTACTAGACAAAGAAGTGTGAAACGGAGCTATTTGTAAGATTGCCAGGCAACATAAGAGTCAAAGAGAATATTAATCATGATTCTGTATTTCTCTATGCTAACTGAAATTAAAGTAACTCTTAAACTGGTGACGACGTCATCAGTCTAGAAGATGCCTGTCACGTTTGCCGACTAATCGTTGTTCTTTTTAACCTCAATAAACCCCTTGCAAAGCAGGTTGACTGGAGAAAGGAATGCTTAGCTCATGAACTTCACATGTGGTTCATAGGTCACGATGACATGACATACCACATAACCTATTCTTATCCGTGTGTGCAATGCAACTCGCAATCGTTTTAAAATTAATAAACAAAATAAGCAAATAGAATTTCTATAACATCAAAATGGATTAATTTTTTCTGAACCTCATAGACAATTAGAGTCAATAATTTAGCTTATGACATTGGTAAACGGATATTTAGAAGTATCAAGACATGTATATGAAAAATTTACTTGCAACATTAGCCTATGAGAATTCAAGTAAATCACATTCATGGGAAAATGTCACATTTTCCTGAAAAAAACCCAAAGTTTATATAGAAATTAGTTACATAGTGGGTTCTTTCGTTGCAACTCTAGCCTATTAATAAAGTTTTTAAAATTAACCTCAGAGGATGCGCGCGAGCAAATTGAATATGAAACTTTTTTAGGGGCACATAGGATCAGATTTTCTTTATCACAACTTAATTTCAGTTAGCATAGAGAAATACAGAATCATGATTAATATTCTCTTTGACTCTTATGTTGCCTGGCAATCTTACAAATAGCTCCGTTTTCCACTTCTTTGTCTAGTAACCTACTACCAGTAATATCGAATTTTCTTTTGGATTCGTATTAATATCTGTTTATTTTTTTATAATTATGGATATTTTTACAGTCCCCATAGACCTGGATAGGTTCACTCATTGTTAATGCCATGGATAAAAAAGTTGGTACAGCTGACTCTTTTGAATTCCACAAATATCAGCGAATTCATGTAGGTTAAGTCTGGTCTTAATGGTTTTCTTCCTCCCTGTATTTGGATGTCGTCTGAATTTACTTTGCCCTTGTGACAAGTATAATTTCACTTGCAGGCTGATTAATGGAACCTGGTTACAGTATCCTGCAGTACGAGAGTTTCACATCGCAACTTCAAAAAAATCGTTCCTCGCAGCGGACGACTACAGTCAAGTAACAACCGCCTACAATGTGAAAGGAATTTCTTGGACTTCTTCGACCGACACCGTATCCCTTCGTTAATCTCGTTTTAATGCGGAACGCTCCGGCGGCTGTCGGAAATCGACTACAAAAGGGACATACTTCCGACAATAACGACCCGAAGGATATTCAACTCTACTTTGCTGGTGAAGGACTCGTGCTGGGGGTGATTTTATTCATCGCGAACGTATTCGTGTGGCTTAGGATGCAGAGAACAAGTATGAGCGCAAAATAGAACGTTGGACCCGCCCAGGCAAATTTTCCCCTTGTTTTAACCATTTGAAATTGGCCCTTTCATTTGGCTATAGGTGGTTGTCTGGAACTGTGTAATGGATGAAAAGTTGTTCGAATGCTAGTTAAATGTGTAGTAGTATAACCTCGGTCATGTATCCTATATAAAGTATCATGTATCCTATATATAAATGATCATAAATAACAGAATCGAAATATATTTTTGTGTGTACGCACTAGGAATTTATATATAAATGATCATAAGTAACAGAATCGAAATATATCTTTGCGTGTACGCAATAGGAATCTATTTAAAGTGCACATATATTAATCATTAATTATAGAATCCATATATATGTATAAATAAATCAGGTAGCCTATAATCAATCTGTTACCTTTTATCTTACCAATATCTGCAGGTATATATGAGTTAGTATATGGATTAATGAATCAGATATATAACAGTTAGCATAAAAATCAAAGAATCAATCAGCATAAACATTAATAATTTTATCAATTAATATATGAAATTTTTATCAGTTAAAATATGATTTTTATCATGTTAATCTTCATTCTATGCGATTATCAGAGTACATTAGTATTTTCTGTAGCATATGTATCTTAATGAGATGAAGTGAAAAACTGTATCAGTATATATCACGTGATCACTATTATTTACGAATATCATATGCATATTATGTCTAATATTTTATTACTTGAATCTGTATTTTTGTACACCATGAATTTTTTTTTACTTATAAGTATTTTATATTTATCTATATATATTCACATAGTGTCTGTATCACACTCCTATAAGTCAAATGCAAGTCAAGTTTGAGTAATATTCAGTAGTTGTTTTTGGTAGCTGACCGAGCTAATGTAAGTGTTTACATAATAAAAATATGGAATGTTAGTCCATATATATAAAAGACTAAAACTAAAGAGGTCAACCAGATTGCTTGCAGGAATGTGATCAGACTAGAGACACTAAAGATGACGTATACAATAAAAGTAGGCTAAGATAACATGCCGTCACCTGTAGTCATTCAATTGTTTATAAACTTTAGTCCAAGCTTCCTGCTTGAGACAAACACCGTGACCTATAGCTCAAGCGGCCTACGTGATTAGTAATTATGCCATCTGATTGTATGTTCATATGTTCGAGCTACTATCTGCTTCCTTCATAGATTGTAACCGAGATGGTAGGCAGAGCAGAATAGAGTTAGCTATCGTCATTAGAAGACCTGTACCTCTTTACCTAAGCTTTATCATGTAGAGAGAATAGAATTAGCCATCATCATTGGCAGAAGCGATCAAGCTATCGTCATTAGAAGACTTGTACAATCATACCTCATCTTCACCATGTAAATTCAGAGAATATAAGTATTTTTGTACTTCGTGGTTTCTACTACTAGATCCTCACCAATCATCACCGAATCATCAATGAGTTTAAACACATCGTCGTCATAACCAAAGAAGATAATACCGACCTCGTAAGTGATCTACAAACCCCAAGACATCCATTGATTATGGAAGTGCAATACCAACCGACTTAGCGTAAGATTATCGCAAGTCTAACATTACCTCATACGGGCGCCTTATTATACAAGGCAACAGCCCTAAAATCTATATATATATATATACATATATATATATATATATATATATATATATATATATTATATATATATATATATATATATATATATATATATATATATAATATATATATATATATATATATTTAAAATGAATAGCGAATTATTTTTGGTCATAAACCTAATAACTACATATAACACACAAGACATGCTCAAACTTTCTGACGCAATAACAGTCACTATCGCAATAATGTAATAGCTTTATAAACAACGAAACACTCGCTCCATTAAAGAAATGCTCATAATAATCTCCTATATGAAGCAATATATAATACAAGTCGACGACCATCAGTCGCTAAAGAATATAACCACTTTAATTCTTAAAAATTTAAGCACAGTTTTACACATTTCCTCTAGTGCTCAAACGTTTATAAAAGGTAAGCAAAAATTGCCCTTCATAGGATGGGTGTTCTGAATCAAGTCCTTTAAATTCTAAATTAGTAATGATATTAATTCTAACAAACGGAACTATTCTATGTAATCACAATAAAAACTCGTTCTGACGTAAGTCTTTAATTTCTAAACAAGTAATAGTATTACTTCTTACAGACGGAACTAATCAATTAATTACAGTTTCACAACCACGTTCTGACTTAAGTTATTTTACTTTTATATAAATAATAATATTGACTATCACAAAAGGAACTAATCCAGTTCATGACAGTAACAAACACAAAAGACGCATTTATACTGATGAGACATTACAAATGCCCCCGATTAGGGAGCTTTAAGTCCATGCACTTAGCCAGCCACACATCACATTCAAACTAGATTTTGGAACGAATCAGCAGCCATAAACTCGGAATGTATTGTAGGATGGAATTCCGAGGATTAAGACATTCCATTACGGTGATTAATACGCATCTTTTAATTAGGTTTGTTGCTCTACATCGCCCTGCCATTCAACCTGGGAATTATGTTTGGCACCCTTCTTCACGCCCCTGTCAGGATGACGTGTGATAATGTGCTTTTCCCCCGACTGAAAGTCTTCAGATACATAACTGTGACTTATTGCGCCATAAAGTTTTGATTGGGCTTCCTTGACTTGTGCTCCTTTGGGTCTGAGAATGATCAACTACGGATGCTGTTGTGTCGTGCTGTTTTAGATTGTTGTGGGCAATCTTATATCATGTCGGCAAGTATTAAGACTTTAAACTTTATTAAAAAAAACAAAAAACAAAAAGGAAATGTGACGTCTGTTCCCTTCTGATCTTGTCTTTTAAAGAATAATTCAACGGATTTTCTCAAATCTATGTTAAGGGTTTAATCATGGGAGAATCGATAAGATGTAGATAACGTAAAATAACATATTCAAATGACGTAGTTGGGAATAATTGAACAAAATTAAACTTAAATGACATTAGGCGTTGCTAATTATGCTCCGTACTTCGTTATTAAGTACATAAACCTTGTGTCTCTCTGTCTATAAATATCTTTTGTGTATTCATCTTAACCACTCTGCAATTGTAGTAATAAGATTTTAATTTCCCCAGACGGGGAAGGTGAATGACAATAGATGGAAGACCGTTTTATTATTAGCAAATGATTAGCGATTCCACTTCAAGCACTGGTAGAGTCAACACCACAGCTTTTGTAAGTTCAGTGAGATCTACTTAACCATTCATATAACAAATATTGAATACCTCTCTCCCAACGCTTCATGTAGACTCTGAATTAATATTTCCCTTGACCTTCTTGACTGTCTACGACTTATTTGATTTTCCTTAATGTATGCATGTCAGACACACAGCCAAACGGAAAGATGGTGCAATAAAAGACATGTTATTAAATCTCTTTAACAGGAAAAATCACGTTCTTCCTCCTCCTCCTCCTCCTCCTTTTATTTGATAGGAGTGTCGAGTGAATGTATAATTTCCCGTTTCAAGGAACGTTTATTTTCAAGACAGTTTTTTGTTATTTAATAGTAAGAAAGGGGAAGAGCAAAGAGAAGTATACCGCTACGACAGAAAAGCGATGTAAATTAAAACTGAACCAGTTTTGTAAAAGGGTGTGACAAGTATGTACAGTACACATATTATCGTGTATTTCATATCAATAAAAGGGCTGTTGTAATTTCATGTATAGGAATTTTCAGCAATTACTGCCATTTACCGTGAAAACGCTGACGAAAATCTTCTACAAATCGAATCAAATCATTTTAAGTTAATTGCCTACCGTTTTTAGATGTTTTAATCGCGAGAGTTAATTCTGTTTTTACTACTACTGTTTACAGAAAGAAAACCTGTACAGGTCTTGCAAATAATTTCTACAGTGTTTGTCAAACCAGTTTTAAATTAAATACCATATATACTTTAGTGTATGGGGTTCTTAGATACCCGTCCAGTTGGGCCATATTTCATAAGGAGATTGAATATTTAACAACTTTCTTTCATCAAAATTCATTTCCCAAGGATCTAGTTTTTAGAATCGTCAATAAACTTTTAACTAATTATTTTCATCCTGGCATACCGGTTTTTAATGTTCCGAAAAAACTTATGCATGCTTAAATCCCTTATACTTTTAACTCCAAATTTTCACATAAACTGAAACAAATTATAGAAAATGAAATACCGTGCATTAATTTAAAATTGATGTTATATAATCCCAGTAAAATTGGCTCCTTGCTTGGCTTCAAGGACCGTCTGCAGCCCCTCATGAGATCCAATGTGGTCCATAAGTTTACATGCCCAGGATGTCTTGGTACTTATATTGGATCAACGAAAATGTTGTTGCAGATGCGTTATTGCAGTCACTTAGGGTTAAGTTTTAGAACGGGGCAAAGATTGAGCAGGCCAGAACATTCAAATGAAAAAATCCTACTATCACTTGTAAAATAGAGGTCAAGAAGCAGCACTTTTCCATATTAGGGTATTCTAAGGATGCAGATTATCCGACTACCTTAGTCATTATATATAAAAAGACTCGTTCCATCGTTAAACGGTGGTTGCACTTCTGCTCATCTATATCTGGCATAGTCGTCTTTGGAGGATGGTGTTCCTTCTTTGGTCAATCTGTGTTCTTCCGTTGTACCTGAAGGTTGGTGTAACAACAGTTGTTTTTTACCTTGCTTCTTTTTTTTTATCTTTTAATGTATTTTAATTGTCATTTTAAGAATCCTGTGTATTTTTAGTATTTTTAATATTATTATTTTGTCATTTTGAAGACTGATGATGTACATAGTCATGTGTGAAACGTTTCTTAATCAGTAAATATATATATATATATATATATATATATATATATATATATATATATATATATATATATATATATATATATGAGATAGAGAGAGAGAGAGAGAGAGAGAGAGAGAGAGAGAGAGAGAGAGATATGAAGTTGTCTCTATTGAATAACGGACTGATTAAATAACTCACCTTTATTTATACAAATTACAAATTCACTGCAATTGGGGTGTACTATAGTACTCCCCATTTGCACTAACCCATTGCTGCAGTCTTCTTTTACACTGGTCGAAGGGATGGAGGAGGAGGAAATCAGGTTCTGTTAGCTGTTTCAACTCATTCACCATGTTCTTCTCCACAGCAGCAACTGACCCAAAAAGTGTCCCTTTAAGCGCTGGTTTAACTTTGGGGAAAACATAAAAGTCGTACGGTGCTTAATCGGGGAATATCAGCCAATATTCACCGACTCTGTAATCATTCGAACACTGAGAGGGCGGCCTTTTAAAACAATCTGTTTATTTTTTCGGTTCTTGAAGTGCAGGGAGGTCATCCAAGGCGTCCGTCATCATTTTTGACAATCTCACGTCCCTCGCTGAATCTTGTGTGCCACTCAAACACAAGCGCACGAGAAAGCCAGTCATTCCCGTAAACTCTGCTAAGCGTTTGAAAACATTCTGTTGGTGTTTTACGCGGTTTTTTATAAAAAAAATCAAACTGACACGTTCAACTTTAAAAATTAGCCTTTTATAGAACCACTACAGAAAATACAACTGAGAAAAAGGCGACTCACAATCAACTGAACGCCATAGTGTATTGCTGCTGTCAGGCAGGTTCAGGCTTGTTCAAAGTCACCAAGCATCCAGTTAAGACCGGTTCGGACCACTTTGTTTCACTAGGTGGGACCACAGTTTCGTTATTTAATAGACATACCATCATTACCATGTTGTGTATATCTGTATATATTGCACACACACACACACATACACACACACACACACACACACACACACATATATATATATATATATATATATATATATATATATATATATATATATATATATATATATATATATATATATATATATATATATATATATATATATATATATATATATATATATATATATATATATATACATATATATATATATATATATATATATATATATATATATATATATACTATATATATATATATAATGTTATAACTTTTTATCGCAATCTTTCTATGTTTTATTTGATCCTATAGTTATCCATTTCAAAATCAACGATCCTTGAAGGGAGGGAGAACCAATTCTGACCAGAGAGAGAGAGAGAGAGAGAGAGAGAGAGAGACAGACAGACAGACAGAACCATTAACGAGTCAATCATGTTACAAAAACGTTACTTCGTTGAATGAAGTAGGGGAATATGAATAATTGGGCAACGTGTAAATTGTAGTTTTATTGGTTTTTAACTTTTCAGTACTAAATTAATGTTTTATCCATTAAAGGGATAATTCATTTGTGTATGCTATATTTTCCCCTCTATTCAATAATTTTCTGCTTAATGTTTTTGTAGTCTACTCACGTTTTGAAGTTATTGAGTTTTTCTCAACATTCACGAAGAAGGCCCCTTTCTCCACCCACCGTGGCCAGATGTTCCGCCAAAAGGACGGCGTGGCGAAGGGCTCCCCACTGGGGGTCCTCTTCGCTAACTTTTATATGGGCACCGTGGAGGAACGGGTCTTCGCCTGGACGCAGCAACCCTGCAGATATGGACGTTATATTGAGACATCTTTGTGCAAGTCGACGTCGAGGATGAGGTAGAAGACCTCCGTCAAGCATGTCAGCAGTGCAGTGTGCTGAATTACACAGTCGAACGCAGCTCCGACGATCCGCTCCCTTTCCTCGACGTTCTTGTAAGCAAGACGGAAGACAGTCTCCGTACTTCAGTCTATGAAGGATTTCTTACTCGATTCAGAAATTTATAGGTGCGTATGATGTCTTTCAATATTCTAATGCGTAATCTTTGCTGTATTATCAAAATAATTGATCTATTAACCTTTAGATCTGTTCTGCACAGTATCCATTGTTTCGACAGCAAAATATATCATTAATACATTTTTACTTTGATTTTTTTAAACTGACATATAAGGTTATTACAGCAACTCATTTTGCCAAAGTTTGTGAATATGAGGTAGCACAATCTTAATTTAAGTCTTTAAGAAATAGAATATTTTAGACCTATTATCCACTATATTCGATGTAAAACACTTGAAATAACTTATGTAAAAAGAAATCTGTTTTTTCATCAATCATATATCTCGTTGTTAAGGGGGACCTAAAAACGTGGATAATTCTGTGAATGCTTGCCAATAAGGCGTGACTAACTGCTGTAATATCTTATCCCACACAAATCGACTCCTCTAATGATGAAAAGAAACGCTGAATTTTTTCGGAAATTTATATCAAAAGTATTCATGCCCTATTTAACATAATTGGATAAAAAAAATAGGCGTTCCTTCACTCTTCTTCCTGTTATATTTATGACCG
>NC_087201.1:146413118-146415618 GCF_015104395.2 Macrobrachium nipponense
CTGTCCCATTGCGTTGCCAGACGCATGGTTATGACTAACTTTAACCTTAAATAAGATCAAACCTAGCAAGGCTAGAAGACTGCAAAATGGTATGTTTAATGATTGGAGGGTGGATGATCAAAATACCAATTTGTCGTCCTCTAGCCTCGGTAGTTCCTAAGATAAGATGGCGGACAGAAAAAGTGCGGACGGACAGACGGACAGACAAAGCCATTTCAATAGTCTTTTTTTATTTCTTTTTTTTCGGCGCTGTGTAAACCTTAGGTTTCCATGGTAACAGCTATGAGACAACCAATAAAAATTTGAATTACAGTTGCTGTTAGGAGCCAAATGCAGTGCAATATATTTTCTGCCAGAACCAACGATACTTCGGAGGTAACTCTACCTTGTGCATTGCTATTTTACTAAATTGTTGTGCCTGCTATTCTGGCAAAGAGAGCCATGGGTTTTTAGATTCCGTTTGCGAATCAGGAATTTCCGTTCTGGTTACTACAGAGATATAATAGTAACCGACATCGACTGAATGTCTATATTACTCTGTCAAAGGGAATATTTTTACCCTGTCAAAGGGATTATAGACAATTTCATCTCTTTATTCAATTTCATTTCCTTGTCCAAGGCAGGCAACAAAATTGTACTTACGTTGTAATTAAAATTTCTTACAGATGCAGTTTCATTATGTTAACTTTGCAAAAGTTGGCTGTAATTCATTACTTAATGGAGAGTCCATTAACGTTTGTTTTAAAGTGAGCCTTCAGAAGGCGCATATGTAAAATAATACAGGTATCTTTATGTTTCAATATATATATATATATATATATATATATATATATATATATATATATATATATATATATATATACGTGTGTGTGTTGTGTGTGTGTATGTGTGTGTGTATGTGTGTGTGTTTGTGTGTCTAAGCACGCATGTGCGCTTTTGTGTTCTATATGTAGAGAGAAATCAATATACTATTCATATTTCACATCTGAAGGCTGACACCCGATACAACTAATAGAGAGTCACGATACACGTGAAAGTTTCTATTTTATCTATTTTTACCAATATTTTACCCACATGAAGCCCCCAAAAAATAAAAAAACACGAACGTCCTTTTATAATCTACATTCACGTCGTAGAACCGAAAATAAGTTAGGAAAGGTGATGGCGCTGCATAAAACACATCACTAAAATTATTCATTACAAAAGAGGGCGAATGACAGGTCTGTCATTTTCGTCATGCATGCGATAGGAATTCACACAACGTCCATTTCGCTGTACTCTACAGGATATGCCCGAAAATTCGACTACCCCCACTGGAATTTTTTATCAATAAAAATCCAATCGTTTTTTACTATTACCTAATTGAGATACTTCAACCTTCGGTGCGTTGCTCACTAGTTTAAGCAACAATAAGAAAACAATAATTAGAAAAATAGAGTAGAACCTTTACAAAATTAATACAGCTGAGGCAGCAATCCCTTTTAATAAAACATATTATTATTATTATTATGATTTTTTTTTTTTTTTTTTTTTTTTACTCTATCACAGTCCTCCAATTCGACTGGGTGGTATTTATAGTGTGGGGTTCCGGGTTGCATCCTGCCTCCTTAGGAGTCCATCACTTTTCTTACTATGTGTGCCGTTTCTAGGATCACACTCTTCTGCATGAGTCCTGGAGCTAATTCAGCCTCTAGTTTTTCTAGATTCTTTTTCAGGGATCTTGGGATCGTGCCTAGTGCTCCTATGATTATGGGTACGATTTCCACTGGCATATCCCATATCCATCTTATTTCTATTTTCAGATCTTGATACTTATCCATTTTTTCCCTCTCTTTCTCTTCAACTCTGGTGTCCCATGGTATTGCGACATCAATGAGTGATACTTTTTTCTTGACTTTGTCAATCAACGTCACGTCTGGTCTGTTTGCACGTATCACCCTATCCGTTCTGATACCATAGTCCCAGAGGATCTTTGCGTGATCGTTTTCTATCACTCCCTCAGGTTGGTGCTCGTACCACTTATTACTGCAAGGTAGCTGATGTTTCTTGCACAGGCTCCAGTGGAGGGCTTTTGGCACTGAATCATGCCTCTTTTTGTACTGGTTCTGTGCAAGTGCCGGGCATTCGCTTGCTATGTGGTTTATGGTTTCATTTTTCGTATTGCACTTCCTACATATGGAAGAGATGTTATTTCCGTCTATCGTTCTTTGAACATATCTAGTTCTTAGGGCCTGATCTTGTACCGCTGTTATCATTCCTTCAGTTTCCTTCTTTAGCTCTCCCCTCTGTAGCCATTGCCATGTGTCATCGCTGGCTAGTTCTTTAGTCTGTTTCATGTATTGTCCGTGCATTGGTTTGTTGTGCCAGTCCTCTTTTCTGTCTGTCCTTCTCCTGTCTCTGTATATTTCTGGGTCTTCGTCTACTTTTATTAGTCCTTCTTCCCATGCACTCTTTAGCCACTCGTCTTCACTGGTTTTCAGATATTGCCCCAGTGCTCTGT
>NC_087201.1:146420618-146425618 GCF_015104395.2 Macrobrachium nipponense
ATGTACATTTACATAACTGTGGATTTGTTTCTCCATTATTATTATTATTATTATTATTTTTTTTTTTTTTTTTTTTTTTTTTTTTTTTTTTGCTCTATCACAGTCCTCCAATTCGACTGGGTAGTATTTATATTGTGGGGTTCCTGGTTGCATCCTGCCTCCATAGGAGTCCATCAATTTTCTTACTATGTACGCCGTTTCTAGGATCACACTCATCTGCATCAGTCCCGGAGCTACTTCAGCATCTAGTTTTTCTAGATTCCTTTTCAGGGATCTTGGGATCGTGCCTAGTGTTCCTATGATTATGGGTACAATTTTCACTGGCATATCCCATATCCTTCTTATTTCTATTTTCAGATCTTGATACTTATCCATTTTTTCCCTCTCTTTCTCTTCAACCCTGGTGTCCCATGGTATTGCGACATCAGTGAGTGATACTTTCTTCTTGATTTTGTCAATCAACGTCACGTCTGGTCTATTTGCACGTATCACCCTATCTGTTCAGATACCATAGTCCCAGAGGATCTTTGCCTGATCGTTTTCTATCACTCCATGTTGGTGCTCGTACCACTTATTACTGCAAGGTAGCTGATGTCTCTTGCACAGGCTCCAGTAGAGGGCTTTTGCCACTGAATCTTGCCTCTTTTTGTACTGGTTCTGTGCAAGTGCCGGACATTCGCTTGCTATGTGGTTTATGGTTTCATTTTTCGTATTGCACTTCCTACATATGGGAGAGATGTTATTTCCGTCTATCGTTCTTTGAATATATCTGGTTCTTAGGGCCTGATCTTATGCCACTGTTATCATTCCTTCAGTTTCCTTCTTTAGCTCTCCCCTCTGTAGCCATTGCCACGTGTCATCGCTGGCTAGTTCTTTAGTCTATTATTATTATTATTATTATTATTATTATTATTATTATTATTATTATTATTATTGTTTTTTTTTTTTTTTTTTTTTTTTTTTTTGCTCTATCACAGTCCTCCAATTCGACTGGGTGGATTTATAGTGTGGGGTTCCGGGTTGCATCCTGCCTCCTTAGGAGTCCATCACTCTTCTACTATGTGTGCCGTTCTAGATCACACACTTCTGCATGAGTCCTGGAGCTACTTCAGCCTCTAGTTTTTTCCTAGATTCCTTTTCAGGGATCTTGGGATCGTGCCTAGTGCTCCTATGATTATGGTACAATTTCCACTGCATATCCCATATCCTTCTTATTATTATTATTATTATTATTATTATTATTATTATTATTATTATTATTATTTTTGTTTATTTATTTATATTTTTTTTTTTGCTCTATCACAGTCCTCCATTTTATTTTCTTCACTTCATTGTTCAGGTTACTAATGGACACATAATGGGGTTCTTCCATTTACTCCAGTATTTTTACAAGCGACAGCTGTTTTGTCAACCTATACGCATTGACATTATCAAGCGTACTGATACAAATATGTTGTTGTTTGAGATTAAGCTGGCCTTGTGCCAGCACGGGCTCTTGCTCGTAGAGCAGCCCGTATAAATACAAATATGAACCTGCATGCGTTTTGTGACGTCATGAGGACAGAAAGGTAGTACAATTTCCAGAGACCTAGTTTTAAGTATTTACAAAAGACTATAGTGAAACATAAAATAAGACAAATAAATAAATATGTTAACAACAGAAATTATATCAAAAGTTGAAAGTAAGTTATTATATACACATTATACATAAATATATATTAATTACAAATATGCTTAATTCACTGAATGTCAGTGTGTGGTGGTTTTGTTCCACACGCTTGAAGGGCTGCCTCCTGCACTAGGGCAAGGATCTGTCTGCCTCGCGTTGGATGTTAAGGTTGGGGCGTTGAATGGCGATGCTGACTGCTTCTGATATCAATAAACGATTGTAGTTGCCTTCCATGTGTATTATTTTGGTGTTTGTGAGAAGTTCTTGTAGGGATGGTTTTTTATTGTGGGTATCCACAAAGTGCTGGTGAATGGCACCTTGGTTTCTATGGGCTGGGCATGCGTCGTTTAAGTGTAGTGGTTGTGTGTCCGATATAGCATTTTTGGTGGGACTGACATTGCTCGTCAGCACAGACAAACTTGTAAACTATATCAGGTTCAACCTCTTTCTTCGTCGATGGGGTCGTACTATTTTTCATTAGCAGTGAGGCCGTAAGTTTCGGCTTGCAGTAAATTCTTGCTGTTATTTTGTTATATGGCGCTAGGGGGGTGGTTCCTTCGCTGTATACCAAGGATGGCTTTCCTTTCATCTTCGTGGTGTTTGTTGTATGATATCTGATAGTATATCACTGTTTCTTTTTCTTTGTCTTGTGTGTTATCCCTCGGGGCCGGGTTATGGAAAGCCTCTAATCTCTTTTTGACAACTTGCTGGATCATGTCATATGGGTAGCCGTTATTTGTGAGCAGCTGTTGAACAGTGTGTTATGGCACGTTTTATGTATGCATTTACCACAGATCGTTTATATGCATCAGGGCATTCTCCTCTAGCATTTAAGCATCTCCCAGCATCTGTCTTTTTAGTGTATACAGTGGTATTGTATTTGTTGATCTTTTGGGTCACAAGTACGTCCAAGAAAGGGAGCATTTCCTTATCACATTTTTCTACCGTGAAATTTAATGTAGAATTTGCTCGGAGTTTATTCATTGATTCATCTATGTAATTTTCGCCCTTTGTTGTGATAAAGATATCATCAATATATCTCCCGTAGATTCTGGGTTTTGGGTGTTCTTCAAAGGTGACCTCTTCTGTGTGTGCCATGTATGCGTTTGCAAAAAGAACCCCAAGGGGGAAACTCATTGCTAAGCCGTCCTTTTGCCGATATATTTCGCCCCTATGTGAGAGGAATGGGGCTTCCTTTGTACTTGCTTCTAGCATCTCTTTTAAAATCTTTCCGGGTATCGGTAATGGTGGTTTCTCAGAGCGGTATATCTTGTCCATGATGATTTGTATTGTTTCATCCACTGTTACGTTAGTAAATAAACTTTCGACGTCCAGGGATGCTATGTCTTCGTCAGGTGTGATGTCTTGCAGTAGATCGATGAATTCCGTCGATGATTTTAGCGAGAACGTTGAAGGAATGTACGGCGTTATAATTTCGTTCAATTTCTTTCCCACTTTATACATGGGGGGTTTCATTTGGGATATAATGGGCCATAGTGGGTTTTCTTGTTTGTGAATCCTGACTGTGCCGTAGCAGTATCCGGGTGCAGCCTCCGATGATTTTTGGAAAGCTTACTGTTCTCTGTTCTTTGTTCGCTTTTTCTGTTAGTCTCATCATTTTCTTTTTGAGGTCATTTGTTGGGTCTTTTTTAAGTGGCTGAAACTTATTCTTATCACTTAGTATATTCTCTATTTTGGTGTCGTATTCATCTCTATTCATTATGACGTACACTCCGGTTTTATCTCCTTTGGGTATTATATTACCTTTGGTATTATTATTATATATATATAATTATTATAATAATATATTATATTATTAATTATATATATTATTATTATATATTATACTATAATATATATAATATATATAGATAAATGGAGAGAATATTAACATATAGCCTCGTTTCACTCATTAGAAGCATGTACTTTTAATGGCCACAGTACTCGTCACAATGGAGGGTTAGTACACCTCACATTACTAAAAGCTATCTGTAACGTTCCTTCGACCTTTAGCTTCATCCATTTTCTAGCCTTTTACTTCACCTAAATTACCTCTTCTTTTTTTTCATCTTGCTGCCATACCACTTTAACTCCCCCTTGCTAATGTCTGAAGTACTGATGCAGTACATCAGGAACATTATTTACATTATGAAAAATCTTTCTGAATATCTTCTGTACTTGAGACTAGAAAGAGACTAAGCTCTCCTCTGCGTCCATGCTTTCTTCAGACTCGCAAAAAGGTCAAGTAGGGGTCATTAATTCCCTTATACCGGACATTGCAAATATCCGTACCGGAACTTCTCGAGCTGTCCTCTAATGACCTTTCCCCAGCCAAGGCTAATTTGAAATCTTTCGTGGTCTTTTTTGAAAAATAACTGAAGAGTTTATGGGAGAAGATTCTGCGTTTTGGAAATACGACAAAAACATTTCTAGGTGCTCGGAATTTTATGAAGTCCAGAGAGTCACAAATTAGCTCCTTTTTCTTTAATGACTGGCCTTATAGGAGAGAGGGAGAGAGAGAGAGTAGGGGGGGTTAGGGAATGGGGCCGTCTTAATGATGCAGGCGATAAGGATTACATCTGGAATATTAAATCACTTATCATCACAAAAATATCATTGTTTAACTATGAATAAATTTACCACTATAACAGATTTAGGATGATTCGGAAGAGTAGGATGTGAATATTTTGTATGTTCAAATAGTTATGAATCAATGATTTCTAATATCTCGGTTTGTTTAAGAAATAGTAAGATATTTACTTATGATCATTTCCAGATAAAAAAATAATACATTGCAGAATCCTTACTGGATAAAAGGAAGTAACACTTTTTAAACAAATTAAAAAAAAGGAAGAAATTATCAACTGGAAAGTAAGTTGACAAAAAATAAACTTGAAGTATATTATTAGTGATAGTAATTATTTCAGATTTCTTTGAACCATATTGTCTTGAGCTGGAGTTATATTGCGAACAGTTCAAATATATGGAATGCTTGGAATACCATTTTTAGGAAAAAAAATTATATTGAAAAAACATTGTTATTAACTGATGTTCCGAGAGATGTTTCACAAATTAAACAATGCTGAGTTTTCTCGAAATCTTCATTCATGAGAAATGAATTGAAGAAATAACCGGAAAGTATTGTCTACGCCCCTAGGTAAACGAAGTTTGTGCGTGTGTGTGTGTGTGTGTGTGTGTTCGTGTGCGTGTGTGTGTGTGTGTGTGTGGGTGAAGATATGTGTACGGGGGAGTGAAGACTACTCACATAACTCATCATCCTGATATAAAACTTACGTGTTTGCTGATCAATGGCAAAAGTGTAATATGCAAC
>NC_087201.1:146430618-146443118 GCF_015104395.2 Macrobrachium nipponense
TAAATTCCCCCTCGGTTAAGCATATATGAAAATATATTAATTCCGAGGTAGACCGAATTAGATATTAAAGGACATTTGCAGTTCGATATATATATATATCTATCTATATATATATATATATATATATATATTATATATATATATATATAATATAATATATATTATATATATATGATATATATTATATATATATATATATTATATATATTATATTAATTATTATAATTATATTAATATGTGTGACATAATATATAATATATATATATATTATATATATATATATATATATATATATATATATATATAGTGTTTACATAATAATAATATGGAATGTTATTCCATATATATAAAAAACTAAAACTAAAGAGGTCAACCAGATTGCTTGCAGGAATGTGATCAGACTAAAAACGCTAAAGATGACGTATACAATAAAGTATGTAGGCTAAGTTGACATGCCGTCATCTGTGGTCATTCATTTGTTTTGAAACAGTCCAAGCTCCCTGCTTGAGACAACTACCGCGACCTATAATTCAAACGGCCTACGTGATCTGTAGTGTGTCTCATTTTGATTGTATGTATGTTCATATGTTCGAACTACTGTCTGTTCCTTTATGACTGGTAACCGAGATGGTAGTAGAGGCAGAATAGAGTCAGCCATCATCATTGGCAGACCTGTACCTCTTTACCTAAGCTTTATCATGTAGAGAGAATAGAATTAGCCATCATCACTGGCAGAAGCGATCAAGCTATCGTCATTAGAAGACTTGTACAATCCTACTTGATCTTCACCATGTAAATTCAGAGAATATAGGTATTTTTGTACTTCGTGGTTTCTACTAGAACCTAACCTCATCATCGAATCATCATGAGTTTAACACATCGTTGCCCTAACCAAAGAAGATAATACCGACTTCGTAAGTGATCTACAAACCCCAAGACACTCCCATGAATATGGAAGTGCAATACCAACCGACTTAGCGTAAGATTATCGTAAGTCTAACATTACCTCATAGGGCGCCTTCTTATACAAGGCAACAGCCCTAAAAGTGGTGGCAGCGTCACAGAAGAACTCTACAACTTCTCCGAAGTAAAACCAGAATAATATATCATGAAGTCAACGACGACGGAAGCAGCAGATTCTTCAAGCTACTTAGTATCATCGTCTAGTGAATAACTTCAAGAAACAAAACCGACGTGTCCTTTTTCCTACGGCAACGCAAGCTCCGTCTCTCATTAGAATCATTCAAGAAAACATCGTTAGTGAGCGTTTCCGGCACTTCAAGAAACAAACCGAACGCCTCTGCAGCATCGGATCTACAAGGGCTCGAATAATCCAAACATCCCGCGCGGGGGAAACTCAAGCCAAAAAACCAGGTCATCCGCTAAATAGAGAAGGAGGACCAAGGCCGTGTGTCGTTATCGGAACACCGTGACTTCCCACAAAAGCAAGCTAAGTACAATTTTTTATTCATTTGGAGTAACTTTGAGTGTTTCCTTTGCAGGTCGAATTTCGTTATTCCTGTGGCTGAAGTTACGAGACATTCTTAATCTTACTTTTTTACAGAAATTATCTACATCATTGAGATTTCGCTACTGCGAGTTTTTTTATCTTTGAGTGTCTGTTTCCAGAAGTTCTACTGAAATATCATAATCATATACTGTGTTAACTTTATCATTTTGGGTGATTATTAATCCCTTACGTAACAAATCATATTAAACAGTGAATATGCGTTTACGCAGTGGACGTCTGCATTTATACAGATGCATGGATAGGGTCGTTAGGCACCGTAGTGATAAGAAAACACAAAAAAACAAGTGGAACACCCGTACAAATCTAGATAAATTAGAGGTAACACTATTTCGGGTCATGACAATAAATGCTTCTTTGCAAAGTCCCGATCGCAGTTTTAGCCTTGAGTTGTTTGAGTTATATAAAATATCGAACCTCAATGACTCAACTTAACTTTAAAAATACGGCTGGATTGCAAGGAATAACTTTCATTAGGCTAATTGCGCTGACCAGGATCCCTCACTATTTAAAATTTTAGCAAAGAATGAAGTAAACAACAGCAAGTACAAACAGTTATTATTGAATGCAGTAGAGATAACTTGTCTTAATAGTAATCGCTCAACTCCTAATAGTTCGTCATTCATACGTTCGTTGCTTTACACGTAACCAACAACAGAATGCTAAAAACACACAATGCGTTGCCGATGGTAAACAGTAGCCCTAAATATCAGAATCAAATAAAGCAAACTCGGGTACTGGGTCATCTAGTCAGCGGTCAAGGTCAGTTAAATCTGCCGAGTGTAGCAAGCAAAGCACATTCCATTTAAGCGACTTCAGCGGAAAGGGAGAGCGATGTTGGAAAAATTAAAAAGGAATTTCCCTATGCATCACACGACAGTATCAAGTGATCTAGTAATTTTAATACATTAAGTTATTATAAATACTGGTGGATTAATCCCAACTGTACGTGCCGTAAAAAATTAGAATATCTTGTTTTATTCCTTTAGTACACGTAATATCCGGTATTTACGGACTCACCGTCTGTTGTTCGAACTTCCCTAATGAGAAGTCCGGATAAGCGAGCGCTTACAGATACCTCTATAGTTATAAAAAACATTGATCTGTATCTAGTGTAATTGTAAGATCCATCTAGGGGTATACAAAATATTATCTTACATCCTGCAAAATAAGGCGTGTTTATCAAAGGAAAATTCTATAAACCTTCAAACATATTAAAATCCGTTGAACAAAAGGAGACAGTTAAGCAAATAATAACTTATATAGAGGAACTATACCTTTGTCTCATAAATCGTAACATTGTTCAACGACCCAACAGAATTCTCCCACAACCGCAGTCGCAGTTTGCACGCAAAATCTCGAGAAGCTTGCACCCTCGAATGTCTTAGTACGTGTAAAAAGACCTTGCTGGGAAATGAAATTTTAATCCTTCCCTACACTCTGAAATATAACGATTTCCGCGAACAAAGCCCTAGACACGGTTGACTCGCAGCAACAATGTAAAATCTAGTGATCCACAAACGTATACATATCGTGGATACGGAAGTTATAAACATCGCATTTTTTTATTGTTGCTAATTTTTAATCACGCCCAATCAGTCGTAGATGAATCTCCCTTATACTCTATCTAAAGTAATATCCGTAAAGTCAATACCGTCCCCTACCTTCGAAGGACAATACTTCGAAGGTAGGGGACGATTTCGCTCCCCTCGAACGAACAGGAAGTGGCCGCTATTGACTGTCGTTGCAACACCCTTTGTTTGGGGTATTATTCATCGGGGGAATTAGATGCTTAACCAGCTTCTCTTGTTAGCGGTTCATATTCACAATGACTGCCCATGGAAGGATAGCGTCTAAAGCGCCTTGGTCTGTTTGAAAAGCAGTTTTGGAGAGAGAGAGAGAGAGAGAGAGAGAGAGAGAGAGAGAGAGAGAGAGAGAGCATAGGCCTTTAAAGAAATGAACAGATCAAACTTAGATTCAGTTAATCTTTGAAATATTTAGTTTTTAAATGTTTATTAAATTTAGTTTGTGAGTTTTATCTTGCAAATGCCTAAAGTTTAAAACGCACATTACGACTTGCCACTGTAATCGCACTGGTGTTCCGCGAGATTCCACACGAATGACAGAAAAAATTTAGTAGAGAGAGAGAGAGAGAGAGAGAGAGAGAGAGAGAGAGAGAGAGAGAGAGATTGCAAGGTAATATAGCGCTAAGCATTGAATACGACAAATATACCACTATCCACTCAAGTGAACTTAATCCAGAAGCAATTCTCATTCTTGAAATAGGGCCCACGAAGCTTCAGTTAATAGAAGGGAACTATATTCAAGTTACGTATCTAAAACTTCCCTTATGTCAGTTCCATGAACGTGCCAAGCGGAGGAAAATATAATTCCACAGAGAAATGGTGACGACAATATTATATAAACTCTAAGTTTCGTAGCAGGAATGTGGAAATATTGACGTTTTCCTACGTAATGGAGGAATTCCTCTTTATTTCTATCTTAATGAACCACTTTTGGAATAGGCCTAGGAGTTTGGGAAGCTGTCGTTGTATCTATAAGAAATAAAATTCATTCCATCCAAGAAATAAGATTTATTCAAGCTAATAAAAGTCATTTGGACCCTTCCTTTTCCGGAAAGGCAAAAGGAGAGCTTAAATTAACTTTCAAAGTGAGTGGTTACAACAAATATCAAACAAAGGTTCCCCTTGGATTACTTTAGATTACGTAATTTTCTCCCGTGTGTCTGTCTGTCCGTCTGATTGTTCCCACCTCTCTCTCTCTCTCTCTCTCTCTCTCTCTCTCTCTCTCTCTCTCTCTCTTGTAATCGTGTAGTTAAACTATAATCCTTTTAAAAAAAGATTAAGATAGAAATGAAGAGAATAAAATAGCTTTTAGAAAAACTGGTTAAGCATTTTATCCAATGAATAATGTACATAACTTATGAGCCAGTAAAAATAATGAAAGCTGCCCACTTCTTGGTCATCCGAGTGGAGCGAAATTGTCTCATACTTATGACGCATTCTCCTGCAAACGTAAATTTAAATTTATGTTTTAAGGTTACAGCCATAAGTTAACCGAAATGATTCAATGATTAATGTATTATTCAAATATAATGTATTTATTGACGATATTCATGCCTGTATAATGATAGAGAGAGAGAGAGAGAGAGAGAGAGAGAGAGAAGAGAGAGAGAGAGAGTGCCAATAATTTGGCACATTTCTGTAGAGAATAAGTCGTAATTGTACCAACAATTTGCATTAATACTTTGGCTACTAAAACGGCGGAATAAACCTTTGAAGAGACCTTCAATGTATTGTTTATATTATGATAATAAGCGTATTTAATGGGCCAGTTGTTCTCTTCCTGGGAAAATTAGTGGGGCGTCCTCAATTTCACATTATTCAAGCATATAATTCATCGGACCTCCATTAATCACGTTTCAGACTAAATGGAACGAACAAGCGAATCTTGACGGCCTTCCAACAAAGCATTATTGGAGGTCATTGAGGGTCACCTGAAGTGGAACAAGAATTTATCTGTATATTATCTTTTATAAACTGCGCTCTTAGTAGACTAGAAAAACAGACACTTTATCACATGCAAAAACTATGCTCTGTTCTGGATATTAAATTGGATAATACGCTTTGCCATTTTCATTGTCTAAGTAATGTTTTAGGATTTTCTGCTGACCACCTGCGGAATAACAGCGAAAGTCAATGCATGTTAAAAAGGGCACAGTGGAAAAATTTTTCATTTTCTAAGTAACTGTTTACAGAACCTTTAGGCATTTCATGGTTGTATCAGTTTGTATAACTGAAAAAAACATATTAAGTAAAAAAAATATAAGGTCAGAACTTTGTTTTTAATTAACTATGACGTCCTAAGGCATCTCTCTGATTGGATTTTTTCTCTAAGTGAGTTTTGTTTCCATATGACGATATTCGAGAAAATACTTCAAAGAATATTTTAGACGTACTTTTGACAAGAACCCCTTGCATACATTTACATTAAGCTCGTAGACGTGGGTCGTCATACATTCTCTTTCTTCTTTTTTTTTTTTATAGAAATGCCGTTTAGAATAAGGATAATTTTCATATACACAAAAAGTTTAACTTACATTTTTTTTAATATCGTTCCAATTATCAAACCACTTCTAATGGAAATATATCAAGCAAGCATCCATAAAAACTTATCAAAACAACATCGTTTCTGGCAATGGAGATTTCCCCTTTAATAATTCATTGCCCTCGTATTACAGGACCAAGAACAAAATCAAACAATTCATCTGCGGAATGTAGGTGACTTGGACATCCCCATAACATACTCGGTTTTACCCGAAAAGTGCTGCGTCACATTTTCGTAATTCTAGATATTGCTCCTTTAGCGATATTTCCGTATATTTGTATACTAATTATTACTTTTAATTCTCGAAGTGACTTTTAGGACTATCATGTTCAAAGAAGAAGTTCAAAGTTCAAGGTGTAAATAACTTTGTCAGAAGGAAAAAGAAAAAATTACTATACTTATCTGCAGCACGGTAAATAGTTTATGCCTGTAAACTAGGCTTTTCAAGGTCTCTGTTTATTTGCCATGACATCATACCCACCTACATTTTCCTAGTTCATCTAGATGGATTTATATTGCCAAACCGCCAGTTAAAGACATCCTTTCCAAAGCATTCACATTGCATAATATATCATGAAGTAGGTGAGTAATATTGAACATCAGTTACAATAACAGAAAATTTTTAAGAGACACATATTGTAAACTCTTTTTGAATGCTAATTGGATATGCTGATGATGGTTTTAGCCTCACCCTAATAAAGAACGTTTCAATAATAATGGTGGTCATGACCTAGTGAGGATGCAACTACTCAGACATCAAGAATTCCAAGGACCTTCTTCAGTAAGAACAGAGAACATAATGAACAAGTTGTCTTAAACAATGTCGAGCTACACGGAGCCTAGGAGCTGTTAATCGAAGGTTAAATGACAGCCGTCCCTCCTCTTCGATGACGTTCTATTGAACAAAGCCGTTAAATTCTCGGACTTCGTCGTAAACCGATCATTTCCCAATAAATTTTTTTATGTCGGCCTGTCACATGTGAGTCGCAACAGGAAATAGGAATAAGGGAATAAAATGTATATAATGAAGGGGAAAGGGAATGATGCTATAGAATGGCGATAACGATAAACGAAATTGGCGAAGGTAGGATAAATTATGGGAAACTTAACCCAATGAGACAGCAGAGTTAATATCCTGTGTTGGAATTTCGAGGAGATACGCAAGCGCCATTCTTTCCCCCAAAGTAGCATATGATCTTCAATACAAAGGTAGAAGAGGAAAACGAGTCAATTCCACGATCAAATTAAATATTTTGCTCTCCCGAAATAACTTTTTCTCTCTTCTTCTGCCCAATCCTTGAGGCCAACGAATTGTAGCAAAGGAATACTGGAGATAAAATTGAGAACTAAAATTACATTTTTTATCTCTCCACCTGGACCCGTGAGTCGCTCAATATTTCCCCAGACGGCCTTTGGGAAACATTCCCAGAATAACAAGCGCTTTATATGTTCTCTATGAGCTGCTGAGGGTTTCTGAATACTTTCATTGTGGAGCCTTTCCTCGACCTTGGAGGAGATGTAAGAGGACTGAGTCAACACTAAAAGGAGAATACAAATGAGGTATTTGGGGAAAGTAAACTTTCCTGTTTGCGTCTATGCTTGAGACAAGTTACTGGACTTAGGAAGAGCTCGTGTTTATCTGTCATTTGTTCATTAGAATTTCTGGAGAACCATATTTTCAAAATCTCTATATAAACTACGTTAAACCTAATTTTTTAAGAAAAACGATAACACAGAGGACCACTCTATTCTGTAGTTGTCATGGTTATTTAACAGTGTAAAATAACATTTCGTGCAGACTGAAACCTGTGTTATCTGCAAAGTTATATTCGGTATATGAAAAAGGACCTATATATATATATATACTATATATATATATATATATATATATATATATATATATATATATATATATATATATATATATATATATATAATATCGTTATCGCCATTCTATCGCATTATTCCCTTTCCCCTTCATTATATACCTTTTATTCCCTTATTCCTATTTGCTGTTGCGACTCACACATGTGACAACCCGACATAAAAATTTATTGGGAAATGATCGGTTTACGACGAAGTCCGAGAATTTAACGGCTTTGTTCAATAGAACGACATCGAAGAGGAGGGACGGCTGTCATTTAACCTTCGATTAACAGCTCCTTGGCTTCGTGTAGCTCGACAGTGTTTAAGACAACTTAGTGTTTAAGGTAACTTTAGAGCGAATTAGAATATTAAAGGACATTTGTAGCTCGATATATTTATGTATATGTGTGTGTGTGTGTGTCAGAAAGAAACCTAAGCAACTGAGATGAGACAAAATGCAAATGAAAAACTCGAGAAAAATTAAGAGATGTAATAATAAAACCATGAATTATGTGAACTTGTAACGCATTAAATGCCCTTGTATGTTGAACATTGAAAATAAAAATGATGCATTTAGGTTTTACCATTCTTATTGCTATTTCATTCAAAAGGTTTCCATAAAAAAATATTAATAAAACCTCACGGGAAACATTTAAAGAGTAAGTTTGCAGTTTGTGAATTTTAATGATGGATTTTAAATGCACGAAGTCGCCTTGATATATTTGGTCTGTCTCGGTACGACATTCCTCAGGTTTCATTCGTCATCAAATCTAAAACACAATTGTGTGCGCTCTCTTCTCTCTCTCTCTCTCTCTCTCTCTCTCTCTCTCTCTCTCTCTTTTTTTCATTGCTATTATCATAAGAAGTGAGCAGGCCCTCTATTAAATACATTCTATTGAAAAGGATGGTGCATCATCTACTAACATCTGAAAATTGGACCATAATTATACAATATCAACGTGGAAGTGATAAAAATCCTTCGAGGATTTGAGAACACTCAATTAATTGGAATGATGCAGCCATCGTAAATAAAAGGACATATTGTCATTATTAATGTAATTGCCGTCGTTATTATTGCAATTATATATCGCGTTACTATGTGTAACATCGTTGGTTTTGTCATCAAACGAAAATATCTGTCATGTCGGCAAATAGAATCTCCTCTCCACTTTTAACGCTGGCGAATCATACAGTTCGACAGACTTGTAATCGAATACCTCTCCACTGAATGACTCAAGTATTCTCATTCCTTTCGGTGACAGAAACTTTCTCTTGAATGAAACTATAGACTTTATAATCCCGTGAAGAATGTTATTAAGAGATCAAGATTGGAGGCCTATAGAGAATTTGAACGTTTCGCAAAAATAATTTCCCCAACCTGTGGTAACAATTGGATTTGATCTTAAAATTGCTTTGTCTATTTTCGTAACATCATATGAATTTATATTCATTTCCATATCCATGAGGTTTATCCAGTACTAACCTTGTATATGATCCAGTAGATCAAGGGAACTAAGATATATCTACAAAAATCAGGAACCTTTCATTGAATTGAAAACGTCTGTACAACTAGAAATAAGTATGAGTAAGACACAGCGTCAGGTGTAGAATGAACGGGATTATTACACTAGCAGATTGCGGCAGTGTATTGAGCTTAGAAGATTAAATTGCACAATACCTTTTAGTAAACATTTGTATGAAACAATTAATTATAGTTAGCCACTTCGTGTCCCACTCCCCTCCATTTTCTAGGGATATTCCTCCTTAACGATTAATTAACTTAATAATTTGCAATCACTGGTCACGTAGACTTTACTGGAGAGTTTGCCTAATTGATTTAACGAATACTGTCCGATTTGGTATGTACAGTTTAGTACATACCAAATACATTTAATTTAGTAATTTAAATTATGGCAGGAGTATGTGATGCAAGTCGATGATTGTGTGGTCTATTCTAGACATCTAAAATTCCCCATACCACTGATTTATTGAACTAATATTTATATTACAATATCTTTAGATTTCACTCAATTACACATGAGTTTCATATTTTAAAGTTATTTATGATCTATCGCACGCAATGTCAGTCCTCGCTGTTAAATTTTAAACTCCATTTTTTTTTAATTCAATTAAGTTTTCCATTTATTGTATATTTTTCTACGAAATAGTTCCCTTTCTTTTTTCCAGTATCTTTCTCCGTTTGTATTGTTTTTGTTCACATGTAGATTGTTTCGCTCCTTCCCTAACAGTCTTCTGTTTATTTTTCATATTAGTTATTCATAAAATTTATCATACATAAACAACATCAACTGTTGTAATCTTTTGCCTTTATAATCTTATCTGCATAGAGCAATTTGTCCATTATTTTTTTATTACATGGTCCAATAGTTTTAAAATATTTATTTTAGTATTTATTATTTGTTTAGCCCTCCATCTTTAAAAATATATTTTTGGTCAGTATTAATGATAATACCTTTTTGCGCCCCGGCCCACCCTCTCCTCTCTCTCTCTCTCTCTCTCTCTCTCTCTCTCTCTCTCTCTCTCTCTCTCTCTCTCTCGTGGGCATGCAAGTGAAATCAAAGCAAGCGTCTCTCCTAACGAACTTCTTTAGCGAAAATATTCAGTTTTTACCAGAGCCCAGACGTTTAAAAAGTCCCACGAAATTATTACTAATTATTAGATTAAATTTTCCCCTCGTCTTCCCTTTAAAGCCGAGAGGAACCAGGCGTGTATGCGCCAACTAGACAACCTGCTAACTTTATTATGCACATGGGAAATGAATTCCGTTTATATTTTTCGTAAGTCGTCTCACAATTTAGATTGGCATGTTCGAAAATAGTACAGAAATATATGCTTCTAGTATTGAAAACTCAGTCACATTTTTTATCCTTTTTGTCAACTAAAGATATATGCTATTCTATTTTGGTGGCGCTATTTTCATCAGCAAGGCTCCTGTTAGACTGTTACTGTTGATTATAACTATCTCTCCATAACATGATGGCAATGTGTCTACATTTATTGTTGGAAACCTCCTCTTGTGCAGACTGTTCTAACAGACCCTAACTTTTATTGCTTCGACTACAGCAATCATCAAAATAGATGAAACCATCAAATTCCCATTTTCTTTATCACTTTGATTCTTCTCTCTCTCTCTCTCTCTCTCTCTCTCTCTCTCTCTCTCTTAGGACACTGAAGGTTTTACATGCACAAAGTTTAGTAGGCCTTCCTTCTATGGTTGTGGTAGGGCCATGTTTCAGTGCATATGTCTTAGAAGCTTTAGTTGTCAGTCTAATCACAAAACCTGATAAGCTCTGTGGGGTATTGAAACCTCTTTTGTGTTATCTTGCATAAGCTGCATAAATGAAATTGTAGTCAGTACACTGAACAGAAAATGGAAAGGAGAGCATCAAGGGTAAAACCTTTTCTTTCTAAAGAGCCTTAAAAACAAACAAACAAATAAACAAGTAATGCAGTTAAACTCCACATCGACAAAAGTAGACATTTCAACCCTGAACTTCATCATTCTTTCTCAGCTTCAGGCGAATCTTCCTTTTCACCTCGCGAGAGGTCTCACGCTAAAAAGATCCACCCGTATTTCGCACCGAAATGGAGTCCATTTGAATTTAATATTCAAATGAATATTAAAGCAATCTCGAGGTCTTCGAGAGTTCCCGCGGTGATCTAGAAGATATAAATTGTATCACTCCTGTGGAAGATATATTTTGGGTGCAATGAGGAATATTTCATTTCTCCATTTTTGTGGATCGTAATAACTGCTCAGTCCATCTTAGGGATGTGATTCATTTCGTGAATATAAGAACAGTGGCTCTTTATCATAAATGTGGCTTGACTTGAATTCCGTATGATTCTTACTTTGCTTAACGGTGTCATGTGTCGTATTAATATATTTGTATTTATTTCCTTTTGAATAAAAGGACGTGTGTGATTTTATTTGTATACAAACACACAGACACACACTCACACACACACACACACACATATATATATAATATATATATATATATATATATATATATATTATATATATATATATATATATATATATATATATATATATAATATATGTGTGTGTGTGTGTGTGTGTGTATGTGTGTGTGTGTGTGTGTGTGTTTGTGTGTGTGTGTGTGATTGTTTGCGTATGCATATACATGTGCATCTGTGTTTATATACGACATTTTGGCATTAATTGTATACATATAATGGATAACATCAGCAAGTAAAAATATTTTAAAAGCCCATCGTAGAAACAAGCATTCTATTGAGGCAACCCCTGAAAAGGGTTAAAAAGGAAGGGCAGATAATATAGGTAAATGCAGTGAAAACATGATACAGAACGGACAGCAAAACGTAAGTCTACTGAATTCTGCTCTCGGTGTTTCAAACATTTATGGGTCCAGAGTTATGAGGGAAATGTGTAAAATTAGATAACTGACAAAGAGGGCGTGTGAGCTGATGAAACGCTCGGCGAGTGCGTTCTCATCAATGGCAAATAAAATAGCTAACGTGTCACCCCTGATGATATTCTGAGTTGTAATAGAACAGTTGAAAAAATTCCCGTAGGAAATAAAAAAAACAAAATAAACAAACAGTTTTTTTTTTATTATGCAGATAATTTTATTTTAAGAAATATGTCATCTTACCACCAAACAAGTGTAAATATCAAATATTCATAATAGCAGAATACGTATTAATGATACAACGCATGTAATAATCTTGTTAAAGGAAAATAACGCACCTTGAATCTGTAAGAGCCTAGAATCATAAAATATGGACTAATCCAAATAATTTGATAAATTTCTAGCAATTTGCCTCGACGTAAGAAAATAAATTTAACTGTTTACATGATTTTATCTCTCTCTCTCTCTCTCTCTCTCTCTCTCTCTCTCTCTCTCTCTCTCTCAAATACACATACACAATGGTTATTGATGCATTAAATACATTTAGCGATGGTTACCGA
>NC_087201.1:146450618-146470618 GCF_015104395.2 Macrobrachium nipponense
CACGTGACATAACTCATTCTCCCTTTTGCTGCGTTTAGCTGACACGACATCTTTCGAAAATATCTATTATGACTTCGGAACAATTTCCTTAGGTATAAATGGACCCTTCAGCTTTTATGCGTTCCTCGACATTTTCTTTTCAGGATAGTAGCCAGTAAAACAAAGAACAATCATTATTGTGAAATTTTCATTAAAAAATCCAAATTTTGTGGGATTTTAAAATCTATATTGATATGCATATATTATTAGACTAATTCGCGATCATTTTCAAACTGAAGTTTTGGTCATTAAAACATGTTTCACCAGCTTAGCATGACCAACTTTAGAAATTCGTGGCAACAGTCTCTCTCTCTCTCTCTCTCTCTCTCTCTCTCTCTCTCTCTCTCTCACTCTCTCTCTCTCTCTCACACACACACACACAAAGTAAATTACACTTTCGTGACTAAATTGCAGACATCGGTAAGAACATTTTTTGAAATGTGTCTTAATCACTTCTACGCTGGCGGGAATCCATTGAAAGTGTCTTTGATTAAGTTCAGACTCTGCAGAAGGCATTTCACCGCGGAAAGTCGGGTGCTAATTTACTGGAGACCCCGAGACAGCCGGTAAGACCGGATTCATTCGCTTCATGGGCACATGTATATGATTTCTAAGCCAAGGCGGGGCAGTGCGTTATCTTTATTCAATAGCAGTTTGTTTATTTTGAGTAAGGATCCTTTATTTCAATTTTTGCACGGTTTCACAGGAGGTCTAATTCACACTATTTGCAAAAATTCTTAAACTTATATAAAACTTGTATTATTATTATTATTATTATTATTATTATTATTATTATTATTATTATTATTATTATTATTATTATATTATTATTATTATTATTATTATATTATTATTATTATTATTATTATTATTATTATTAATTATTATTATTATTATTATTATTATTATTATTATTATTATTATTTATTTATTTATTTTTTATTGATTTTTTGTTGTCGATGTATAACTAGCCAGACAACAGAAAGCGTGATTAAATCCCGAAATATGTTAGTCACCTTAAATATATCAGGAAATCCATATGAAAACAAGGAGAAAAATTAGCGGATAAAAAAATAAGGGTAACTTCTTAACACAAAAAGAAAAAAAAAATTTCTGCTCTCAGTGAGTCAGAATATCTCCAGTAACAATCCTTCAGTTCCTTACTTGGCCCGAGGTTCTGTAAATGACATTTTTACCCGGGAAGCAAAGCGTAAATTGTGCAGGCAACCCTCAGGCAGTCTGTCAGGCAGGATTTATTCGCTGTAAAAGAAAAAAAAAAACTACTTTTATTTTGTGTTTTTTATTTCCTCACAGATTCAAACGTGGAACCGTTATTTAACAGAACAAAGTTTTTATGTATTTTAAGCAAGATTCTTGTTTTGCTATTTTTTTTTGTTTTACATTGGTGCGTAGGGAGGTGTAATTCATATTTATTGTTCGTAGTCTCGTTTGTATATTTGTTCTTGAATGATGCACTACCAAATGCTGAACATTTTTTTACAAGTGCAAGAACATTTACAATAAACACACGCACACGCATATATATATATATATATATATATATATATATATATATATATATATATATATATATATATATATGTATATATATATATATATTTATATATACTATATATATATATATATATATATATATATATATATATATATATATATATATATATATATATATGTTCAGCATTTGGTAGTGCATCATTCAAGAACAGATATACAAACGAGACTACGAACAATAAATATGAATTACACCTCCCTACGCACCAATGTAAAACAAAAAAAAATAGCAAAACAAGAATCTTGCTCATGAGTAGGTTGGGCTTCCAAGACTAAACGTTTTTTACGGCATAAGCAACTCAGAGGAGGAGTGAAATATCAAAAAACTTTGCGCTACTTTGCATATCCTCATTTTCCAGGAATTGATGCGTCACTGGGGGAAAAAGAGGCATTTTCTTATAATTGTAGGAAAAATCGCTCAGATACCACAGTTGGCGGAGATTCTCCTCTTTTCCTTCTTCCGCTGCTGTTAGAAAAGGTATAGATATGCCTTTGAACACTCCTTTTGATAGTCTTTCACATAAGCACATGCTTAAACGTACAATATATATATATATATATATATATGATATATATATATATATATATATATATATATATATATATATATATATATAATATATACACATATAGTCTATATTTTTTTTGTATACTCTTCCTACATTTGCTTATATGGCCATCTAATTTAATATTCTCCGGGTAAATAAAAAATAGGAAAAATAGATTATTAGGTTAACCTACTTTTGGTGTCTTTTCCTTCTGTAGACAGATATAGTTCATTTCCTTTCCTTTCCAGTAGAGCTGTTGCTCTATTCGTATCTCTTGCTGTTTCCTCTCTATTGAAACTGTAAATTTATGTCTCTTGTTTTCTCCTTTTCATTTCCTGCACTGTTTTCCATGTGAACTTTTCTCCCCCATATTATATGCCTTTTCCAGTTAATTCTTGAGTTCTGTCTCATGCTTATTGTTTTCACTGTTAATAAACCTCTTTGATTTTATTTTCTTGTTATTGCCATATCTAAACATATCCCTTTTTTTAGGTGACTACGTTTCTCTAATTATCATAGTACATTAGTGAGTATCTTCACTTTTTCTAGTGATGATATTACTCTAATAAATGATTTCACTGACAGCTGGTTCTGAGTCAATGAAATGATAGTGAATATTTGCTCGTATTAAGATATTCTGCTGTCTGTCTTGTTCCCGACAGCACACATACCACTTGCCTGCAATTTTCGTTCTCTTCAGTTACCTTGTAGATCCTTACTTCCTTTTTATTTTCTTATTTGACCTGTAGTACAAATATCAGTTATACCAGTTCTTTAGTTTACCTTTATTTTCATGTCTTTTCTATATCTGCCGCTAATATTTCCTTCGCCGTCTCACAATCAATGCCAAGAACATAAACAATTCATTGCTCTAATTGAAAGTAAGATCAGCATTCCATAATATTTTCCTCCTCATATTATGATATAAAAAAGCAGACAACTTACATTTATCAGAAAAGGAAAAAAAATTCTTTCATCATAGAGCACTGTAAACCCCTTAAAATAGTCACATGTAGAAAATTATTGTTCGCGGTTCCTCTACACTTTCCTGCATTTATTTCAAAAGAGCAGAAAGTCTTATGTTACTGAAAAAATAGAATAAAGTAAGGAAATTAAGTGGAAATAATACAGTGTTACTTTGTCAAATGGCCCTCAACCATTCAGGCTTGAGTGAAAATATGCGGTTGCGAGAGAACCTCAAGGGAGTTCGTTGAAGCGGAAAATGGAATGTTCGCCTGTTTACAGAATCTCAGGTCAACTTCACGGAGGGAAAACTATGTAGCAACGTATATTTTCCGATTCAGTGAAGATTACCTGGGGAGAGAGAGAGAGAGAGAGAGAGAGAGAGAATCTCAATTTGGATATTCTGTAAATATGCTGATGTATGCTACAGTAACATTTCAGTTCGAATGGGATTTATTTTAGGGTTCTGGGTTACTTATTTATGGAGATTTTCGACTTAATATTCAAGAGCTTTAGCAGGCAGGTGGGGATTACACCCACATACACGCACGAGCGTGCATATACTGATAATAATTATTTCGGAATGATTTGCAATCTGGCATCTACTCAGAATGAGAATACTACAGTTCATCTTCATTTTGTATTCTAGTCTAAGTGCTGTTTTTATCGTTAAGTTTAAATCCCGCTCTTCAGACTTCACATCATACACCACTATACTACACTACACACACAACAGGGTAACATAATTACAAATCTTACATATTTTGACGTGAATATTCAACACAAACATAGCGAATACCACGTCCGAGAGTCTCACTCTCTCTCTCTCTCTCTCTCTCTCTCTCTCTCTCTCTCTCTCTCTCTCTCTCTCCAGTGAAAAGAATATCACCTCAGGAAGATAAAAAATCAAAAATTGGCTCCTAAGTTATAAATTTCACACAAAGGACAAGACCATTACAAAGAAAACGTGATCGGAACCCATAGAGTTGGAGGAAGAATTTCTATAAGGAACCTAATCCCTCTATTTTGATAAGTATCACATTATGTGACTGGAATATATTTCCCAAGGCCATTGATCCTTCCTCCGTAAAAGTTCTGTTTCTTTCGCATAGTTCGAATTTCCCGCGGCATTTGTTGTCAACTCATTTTGCTTCGATTGAGACTAAAATGGTCTTTTCCTGTTTATGGCGCGAAGTACCGGGGCCTCTCGCCTTCCTAGAATATTAGTATATTTTTACCTGAAATCGTATTACTTTATCGTGTATAGAACGCTCTGATTGGCTCTATATTTAGATTTTACGATTATTGTCTAGGTCCTCTCGATGCTCTGCGTTCCGAGTTATGGATAGAAATGTTCAGTTTTCGGGGAAAGTGAAATATTAGAATGTTGTAATGTTAGTGAAAAAAAATTTATGTGACGAACTCCCTGTTTAACTCATGGTCGCTTTCATATTACTTTTGACTCGTTCCAATTTTCAATAGTAAGGATACAGGTATTAGAAGGTTAGTTGAAGGAGCAATTATTAACAGGGGTCTCTCTATGGAAGGCAATAAAGCCTTTACGCAAGAAGATTTTATTTTAAATGAAATAATTTGCTGTCAGTTTATAAGAGATTATAACAGAGAAAGGTTGCATAGTAATAACACCAATAATCTAGCCACCTCTGATACTGCCGCTGCCTCATCTTCTTTCGTTCAGGTAACAGGGACACATCCCGTGTCCCTTGTTGCAGGCGCCCAAGCTGCTATGGACAACAGATCAAACGATTCAAGAGAACGAGGGGATAACGTGAAGAGCCAACTACATCATCAAACAGGCTATTTGTAAACGAGTCAAAAACCAAGTTCTTGTATGGTCACTGTTAATAATTGTATTCAGATTGAAAAGGAGGACCGTGCAGGTCTTCGAAAGCTTTCTGCTTTGTATTTTAAATAACAAGATCAGACATATTATTGTGGATTTACTTTTCCATTAATGTGATTCATACACCAAGAAGCTTTTCAACTTTGAATGTAAGTTCCTAAGCATTAGTATTATGATTTTTCCGTGATATTTGCAAACTATGAAATATTGTACAAAAGCTTCTTTGTGTTCATACATAGCTCAGCTCTCCATAATGTCTAATGCGTCTTTTTCAGCACATGTAATTATACTCTGCACATTTTGCTTCTCAGAAATTCTCTTCATTTAAGTTAATGATTTCACAGTTCTCGAAAATTCTAAAATTCCTCGTCTAATTACCTTTCATCTCCACCTTTAATCGGTATTTAGTTTCCTTATTTTCTCTCCCCATCCCTCTTATAACCCAATTTGAAAAGAGCTGGTTTTGAATATATTCCCATTGACGTGGATAAAAATTCGAAAATTCAAGTAAGAACTTTCGTTTCATGATTAGCATAGAGTAATTAACTTCCTTTTGACCCCATGAGAGCATTGTCGGATTCACGTTGTCTAATGGTAATTGCAAGAGTATAATGGTCGATCAAAAAGAACGGGAAAATGGATCTGACGGGTTCGAGGGTTCGTTCAATTTACTCACCCCAAACGGAGATTATGACGAATATAATATTGATATTAGTGTTATCAACTATAGGCATTTCTGTTCTGATGTTTTTTATCATAAAAATGTTCTGAGGGAAAACGGATTATTAGTAAACCGTAGGTATTTATGTGCTGATGTTTTTATTCATAAAACAGTACTGAGGGAAAACGGATTCTTAGTCATATCATTCGGTCATTTATATTTGTTTTCAAAACATCGCTTGATGTACTTTATTCCTTCCTTTCAATAAACACGACTATTGTTTTCTATCCTCTCCGGTCTGCTATGCGTAACGTTGACGCTTCTTATTTTACTAATTGCCCCATTTTTCCTCACTTTCTGATGACTTACTTTTTTCGTTTCTATTCTTATTTTTGTTTTGCATACTTTAATATCAGCTTCATTACATTGTATTCACCTTTCATGGGGTTCTTTCGATCCACAATAAAATAAATATGTGCCTGTGAAGCTCAATCACCAGTTACCAGAAAAACGAAATGCAATCTCATATTGATAAGTGTTTCTTTTTTTATAATTGTATTTGAACTCGCAGATTGAAAGACATCACTTGGTAAGCAGAAGGGAAATAAACTTTTTATCTTTTATTTCACTTTCTACATTCAAAAGTTTTCTTCTACTTTATCTCCCAATTAGGTGTTATATTTTTAGACTTTATATGCTTTTTGAAGGCAAGGATTTCTGTACATTTGCAGGAAAATGGAACAAAATAACAGATGCATAATGGTGATATGTGCCATTTTAATATTTTCGTTGTAATTATATTTATTCCTTTAAAATCGCTCTCGGTCCACTGATAACCTGCTTAATGTATCATTCTCTCTCTTTGAGGAAATGGAACCCGTTTTCTGACCTATTTTGAAAAACCTAAATTTTTAACTACTTTACAGTCAGTGTCATTACATTATAAGTAGTAAAATTATTCAAAGTTGTCCACGTAATTTATTTATACATTTGGAACAGAGAGAGAGAGAGAGAGAGAGAGAGAGAGAGAGAGGAGAGAGAGAGAGAGAGAGGAGAAGAAGGGATGAGAGAGAGAGACGATGAGCAGTGGTCACCCTTAAACGTATAAAATCATGACATAAAAAACTAATAAAAAAATCATGAGGAATTAAAAGAGACGAATTTCATCCGAAGAAAGCTGAGTAAATCATAATAAACATATTCAGCTATCAATCAAACAAACAATAATTGTCAGACAGAGTTGGGAGCAATATGATCTGCGAGTAATTAGGACGACGTAAACTGATAATTACGTGGAGTAAACATCGGGTGTATCTTGCTTGCAAGTGCACATTCGGTAGGCTATTGGAAGTTAGGTTTGCCTGTGTGCCAGATGGATGTGCAATCAATGAGAAGCGTAACAGCGGTTGCAATTATGTTATTAAAGTTTGATGTTCGTTTTATCTGCCTTTATTGCCAGAGAAGAATATTGGGATCGTAAGCTTGAGGGGGGAACTCAGTAAAGTGAGAGAAGGAGAGAGAAGAGAGAGGCGGAAAGCGAAGAGAGATGGCGTGGAGGGAGAGAGAGAGAGAGAGAGAGAGAGAGAGAGCGATGCTTGGTAATTTTGAAGCATCTACATAAATTGGATTTACAGTTCATGCTTCTAACCAGAAATTGATTTATATATTCATATTTATTTTCAGTTTTACGATGTGTTGAGTTGGATCAACGGAAGTCTTCGAAATATGTAAATATTTCAGGGACATATTTCTCTTAAATTTAGTGTAGATTTTATCTCTCTCTTTGTGAATATATATATATATATATATATATATATAATATATATATATATATATATATCTATATATATATATATATATATATATATATATCTAATAAAAGGAGCCCATAAAAACACCAAAATGTAGAGAGAAAAGTACTATATTTCAGAGACTGCTGTCTCTCTCTTCAGGTATATGAATGAGAAAAGTTTACAGAAAAGGTGGTATTTATACCAAGAGATTCGTCCACAAGTAAGCCAATTTAGGTCACCGCTGATAATCTTCCTTTAATCTTCTTAATTAAGCGTTGGTTGAATGAACACTGCGTCGACGATGTCTGATGTCCAATTCCCTTTTGAGATGTTCATTACCTGCTTCTCTTTTATTAAGGCCGATTCCATCATTTGACTCTTGTACCGCAGTTGCTGCTATAAATTACACGTGACATATTCCAGTTTATTCTATGGTTATGTTCATTTATATGATTGAAAATAGCCGAGTTCTGTTGTCCATACCTAACTGACCGTTTGTGTTGTATTAATCTCTGGGGAAGTGATTTACCTATAAATCCGATGTAAGATTGGTCACAGTCCTGGCATGGGATCTCATATACCCCCGAGTCTTTGGGCGATGTCTTTTGTTGGACGTTAATCAGGGATTTGGCTAAGGTATTTGGGTAGGTAAATGCAAAAGGGTTGGATTTCCCAAGGGTGTGAGTAACTCTCTTAATCGTCTCCAGGTGGGGAATTTTTATTTTATTGTTGGGTGTGTCTCTGGTCTTGTCTTTAGGGGGTCGGTAGAAAATTACGTTTGCTTTTTGAATTGCTTTCTCAATTATATGGTCAGGATACTTTAAAGATGAGAGTTGCTTGCGAATTAGTTCAAATTCTTTTTCCAGGAAATCTGGGGAACAAATTCGTAAGGCTCTTAAGAATAGGTTGCTAGCTAGACTTATCTTGATAGTATTGTCATGATAGCTAAAGTAGTGAATATATGAAAGTGAGAACGTTGGTTTTCTGTATATGGTAAATTTGTATTCTGTCGTGTCTCTGATTATTAAAACATCAAGAAAGGGAATTTTGTTGTCTGTTTCCCATTCAACTTTAAATTTGATGCTGGGCACTAATGCGTTTAATTTTGAGAGGAATTCATTAAAATTACCCCACTTATTATGCCAAAATGTTAGTATGTCATCCACGTATCTCATCCACAGCATGTTTTTGGGTTTTATTGCATTTATTACTGTAGTTTCAAAGTATTCCATGTACAGATTGGCTAAAATAGGACTTAAAGGACTACCCATACTACACCCGAATTTTTGCTTGTAGAATGATTCCCCGAATGAAAATACGTTATATATATATATGTGTGTGTGTGTGTGTGTGTGTATATATATGTGTGTGTGGGTGTGTGTGTGTGTGTGTCTGTGTCTGTGTCTGTGTGTGTGTTTGTGTGTAGTATTTGATTTACTCAACATTGCTATGAACTGATAGTGATATGAAATTGTCAGTGACAAGACGGATATAAAGATATGTACGACTAACGCGAAAAGAGGGCTAGGATTAAGCATAATTGAGCAATTCGGAGACGTTATTTGCAATTCCTATTTCACATCAGACACTGTAGTGCAAATGGGAAAAAATTCCTCTGTGTTTGTGCTTCCCCTATGGATGAGCGGTTTGTATTTAGGCATAAGGATAGTTTGGATAGCAGGTAGTTCGTCCTAATGGTTTTTTAAGTTTTCTGTGATTCTACCTTCTTCATACGCTGAATTGTTCATTGATGCGTCAGAATAATGGATCATTAATTTTATCAGAGGAAAACAGGTCCTTCACCCGTACAATCAGTTGAGACCGAGTAGAACTTTCTTATTGATATTCTTTTTATATTTGCTTTTTCACCAAGTATTGTGAGTTATTTGGAACGTAAAACTGTTGAATATTCTTTCTTAGGTGTTTCTTCAAGCAAATTTTTCAAGTGTTTTCCTCTCACTGATTATATTTATTCCATTTCCAGTCAATTTTTATTAATTACAAGTATTCGGTTCTTCTGTATATTTTATATTTATCAATTGCAACTATTCAATTCTTCTTTATGTTTTTTTTTATTAATTGGGTGTGTTTAAACCTGATCAGTGTTAATTTTAAGTTTATATATTAATTTTGCTTTCTTTTCCCCAGTATTGGTATTGTATCAGGAGATTTCATCCAGAGATGGCTCTGTGCAAACCTTCCAACGCCGCACCCTTTGTCCTCTAAATCAACCATAATCCTAGGAATGTTGTTAGACGCTCTCTGCCCCCAACCAATTCTATATATCACAGGCGGGGCGAGATTGCTCCTGCCTCGTCATTTTGTCTCCCTTACCAATGGAACTGAACTGTCGCAAACGAACCGGTACACATATTTCAACATAAGTTACACAAATAGCTTGATCTTATGTCACTAGATAACGTGTAACAATACATTCAACTAAGGTCACATGAAAATAAAAGAAAGTATCAGTTTCTTTCTTGTTGTTTCAACACTTTTTCGCGTACAATGCTAAAAATACTCAGAATATTTAGATACTCTCAGTTTTTTTTAGCATTGTACCCCGAGAGTGTGTTGAGATAACACGAAAGAGGCAAGTACTTGAAATATTGCCGGATGAGCCAGGATGCAGTATAACAAGACGGATGACTCAATTCCGTATCATGTATACAATGCTAAATATAAATCTAACCTAGTTGCTTTGAGCAGGAAAAGTTAGATAGATAATGCTGCACAGTGGAGACGACTGAAAGTAAATCTGCGATAAAAACGTCCTTCATTCAAAATTAAAGTTACTGAAGTCAACTCCTCCCTGGCCCTTCCCCCCGCTTCCGTACTCTCTCTCTCTCTCTCTCTCTCTCTCTCTCTCTCTCTCTCTCTCTCTCTCTCTCTCTCTCGGATTTACGGAATAAACAGTTTATATGATAGCACTGTGAATTACCATTTTGGAAGAATAACGTGTGTGACATAAGAGGAAAATTAAGTGTTAGCTAAAATTATTTTCAGTAAGTGAACTAAAGGTGAAAAGATAGACTATATTTCGGTATCTGCTGTTCCATGAGTTAATTAAACTGTTTTATCCTTATCAGCTAAAGTGGAAGAAGAAAATGGTTAGCTTATCCAGCGAACCACAAAGCTCTTTTAATTTAGATATAGTAGTTACCATCTTGCGAATAACTGAGGATTATACGGAATTAGTTTAAGATAAATGACTAATGGTCTCTTGACCTAATTGACGTGAAGTTTCGTATCAAAAGTGGCGCTAAAATTTCCGTGTTTCACATAGCCCTAGTTAATATGATTTCCCTTTTCACTTTTTTTCTTTGCCATCATTTCAGCCTGAATTGACACTCGTCATTACAGCAATTAATTATATAAATTTTTTTTCCTCCGACAGACTTTATGAAATACAAAAGAAAACTTTGTTTTAATAGTTTTTCCATGTTTACTTTGATGTTTGGACCCTGCGCCTATTAATGCTTCAATTTTACCGAAGTGTATTATTGCACTCATGGCTTGTTGTCTGCTTCTGAAGTAATTTCATCAGAGTTTAGTTTCAATTTAAGATAAATTAAATATTCGTTACTTGCTGAGAATCTGCAGTTTAAAAATAGTTTTCCTTTTTATATTTTAGCATACTGACATATTTTCAACAGACATTCAACAGAAATTATCCATTTTATCTCTATAATTTCAGGATTGTTATGCAATTAGGGAGTTATTGTCTTAGAAGGAAGAATTCTTGATATTAGTCACTAATTGGTTCAGGACGAATGCCTACTGGAAAATCAGTTGCCACGTTACGAAGGGGCAGACAACAGGTGAGTATTATTATCATATCTAAGGACTTTTCCCTCTCTAGTTCATTGGTAATAATAAAAAAAAATCTTGCTCTTAGGTATTAATTTCTATCAACTACTCCTTACTAATGTTATGATGAATATTTGAGAGAGATTTACTACATATGTTAAGTAAGGTCAGATGGATAGATAGATCTGTTATTTGTAAATCTTCATTGGATTTTGTTCACAGACTCTCCCAAAATACGTACAACTACTAGGCAAAGTAGATCTGATGCTATCTTAGCTGATATATCTATAGATAATTTTGACGAGAAATTCCTCTCGCTCCCCATTCCATTTCATTTTCGTATGAGCCAGAATAATAAAAGTTATGCGGCACATGTAGAGCAGTAAAATGAGCCTTAGAATAAAGAGGGATAAGGCAGATAATTAAAGAATCCAAAACAGGAAAAAAGAAGACAATTTTCTTCTCTAATGGCCACGAACAGGCTTCCTTACATCCACCTATAAATGAGCTTTTCTCAGGAACAGAACGGGGGTACTGTCACTGCATTGGTTTCCTATAGATTTCTGAGTAATTCTGCCATTAGTCTCTCTCTCTTCTCTCTCTCTCTCTCTCTCTCTCTCTCTCTCTCTCTCTCTTTATTCATTGGTGGTCGGAAGATCTTCCCTGGATAAATTCAACTAAACATACGTAGTTAATAATCGAACTAGAAAATGCGCTGCAGTAATTATGAGAGAGAGAGAGAGAGAGAGAGAGAGAGAGAGAGAGAGAGAGAGAGAGAGAGACCGTTTAGCTGGTCAATTACCGGTAAATAGTTTAGTTTACCTAGAAGAATTGATCTCGTCTGTCAAAGCGGTGTTATTACACCCTTTTCAAGAGTCTGGCCGTTTTGATAGCTTAGTTAGAGCGTATAATACATCATGCACCTCGGAATTTGATACCATTTGCTCTTTTAAGGATCTGACAATTGCGTTAATCTAATTAGAGAATATATACTTTATCATACACCTTATTGTTTAATACTACTGGTTCTGTCATTATTGTTAATAATTTGATTAGTTTCTCAAAGGTTTCGGATTACATCTCTGTACAGTGTAATGTGTTTACACTCGGAGCCTATAAGAATATTAAAATGCATGCATAATTTCCTTAAGTAAGATCTGATAGATCTATTGTTATTTATAGATCTTCAGTGGATTTTATTCTCCGACTCTCCCAAAATACGTACCAGGAAAAGTTTGTAGTATTTTCTATAATTTAATGGAATTTCATCATGGATCCAATACTACTTTCCAAAGTAGGTCTGATACTATCTTAACTGACGTATCTGTACATAACCTCTGGTTAGGGAAAACGCCTTTATGCTGAACAATCAATGCGCAAACACAAGTATGTATATACTATGTATATATATATATATATATATATATATATATATAAATGACTGGTAAAAATTTTCTGTAACAACAGAATTCCATCTAATAAAAGGAGCTCATAAAAACACCAAAATATAGAGAGAAAAGTACTATATTTCAGAGACTGCTGTCTCCCTCTTCATGTAGATGAATGAGAAAAGTTTACAGAAAAGGTGGTATTTATACCAAGAGGTCCATCCACAGGCAAGCCAATTTAGGTCACCCCCGCTGATAATCTTCCTTTAATCTTCTTAAGTGTTGGTTAAATGAAAACCTTGTCGATCGTATCTGAAATCCGTGCTCCTTTTGAGATGTTCATTACCTGCCTCTCTTTTATTAAGGCCGATTCTATCATTTGACTCTTGTACCGGCAGTTGCTGCTATAAGTTACATGTGACAAATTCCAGTTTATTCTATGGTTATGTTCATTTATATGGTTGAAAATAGCCGAGTTCTGTTGTCCATACCTAACTGACCATTTGTGTTGTATTAATCTCTGGGGAAGTGATTTACCTGTAAATCCGATGTAAGATTGGTCACAGTTCAGGCATGGGATTTCGTAAACCCCGGTGTCCTTGGCAGATGTCTTTTGTAAGACGTTAATTAGGGATTTGGCTAGGGTGTTTGGGTAAGTGAATGGAAAAGGGTTAGATTTTCCGAGGGTGTGGGTTACTTTCTTAATCGTGTCCAGGTGAGGAGTTTTTATTTTATTGTTGGGTGTATCTCTGGTCTTGTCTTTAGGGGGTCGGTAGAAAATTACGTTTGCTTTGTGAATTGCTTTCTCAATTAAATGGTCAGGATACTTTAAAGACGAAAGTTGCTTGCAAATTAGTTCGAATTCTTTTTCCAGGAATTCTGGGGAACAAATTCGTAAGGCTCTTAAGAACAGGTTGCTGGCTACACCTATCTTGATAGTAATGTCGTGATAGCTAAAGTAGTGAATGTATGAAAGTGAGAACGTTGGTTTTCTGTATATGGTAAAGTTGTATTCTGTCGTGTCTCTGATTATTATCAGAGACACGACAGAATACAAATTTACCATATACAGAAAACCAATGTTCTCATTTCATACATTCACTACTTTACTATCAAGATAGGTGTAGCCAGCAACCTGTTCTTAAGAGCCTTACGAATTTGTTCCCCAGAATTCCTGGAAAAAGAATTCGAACTAATTTGCAAGCAACTTTCGTCTTTAAAGTATCCTGACCATTTAATTGAGAAAGCAATTCACAAAGCAAACGTAATTTTCTACCGACCCCCTAAAGACAAGACCAGAGATACACCCAACAATAAAATAAAAACTCCTCACCTGGACACGATTAAGAAAGTAACCCACACCCTCGGAAAATCTAACCCTTTTCCATTCACTTACCCAAACACCCTAGCCAAATCCCTAATTAACGTCTTACAAAAGACATCTGCCAAGGACACCGGGGTTTACGAAATCCCATGCCTGAACTGTGACCAATCTTACATCGGATTTACAGGTAAATCACTTCCCCAGAGATTAATACAACACAAACGGTCAGTTAGGTATGGACAACAGAACTCGGCTATTTTCAACCATATAAATGAACATAACCATAGAATAAATTGGAATTTGTCACGTATAATTTATAGCAGCAATTGCTGGTACAAGAGTCAAATGATGGAATCAGCCTTAATAAAAGAGAGGCAGGTAATAAACATCTCAAAAGGAGCATGGATTTCATATACGATCGAGAAGGTTTTCATTCAACCAACACTTAAGAAGATTAAAGGAAGATTATCAGCGGGGTGACCTAAATTGGCTTGCCTGTGGATGGACCTCTTGGTATAAATAGCACCTTTTCTGTAAAATTTTCTCATTCATCTACCTGAAGAGGGAGACAGCAGTCTCTGAAATATAGTATTTTTCTCTCTATATTTTGGTGTTTTTATGGGCTCCTTTTATATATATGTATATATATATATATATATATATATATATATATATATATATATATATATATATATATATATATATATATATATATATATATATATAATATATATATATATATATATATATATATATATATATATATATATATATATATATATATATACACACACACACACACATCTATATATATATATATATATATATATATATATATATATATATATATATATATAATATATATGTGTGTGTGTGTGTGTGTGTGTGTGATGTGTGTGTGTGTGTGTATGCGTGTGTGTGTATGTGTGGTCGCGCGCGTGTGTGTATGTATGCATGTATGTAGATGTAACTTCCACTGCGTACACTTAAATATAAACTTAAAATATTTTCAAAGCATATTAATCACATCTAAAGCCTCTGTTTATTAGGAAGTTGAGATCAGCCATTCCATAACGTCGTAAATTCATGAATAAATTGATCCTTGTATATCGTCCGGTGAAATTGGCACATTTCTGAATTAAGTGTCCGTTACTCTTTTCCCTGGCAATGAAATAGTCCACTGCTGGAAAATTATGCGCCGTGAATTTTTTGAAGGACAATAAACGAACTTGGAAATCAACGAGTTTCGAATGCTGAGCCTGCAATTACAGCAGTAGATAAAAAGCCATTTTTTTTTTTTTTTTTTGCCAACGATGAAATGCAGGCCATGTATCATCAGGCTTCCCGAGAGATCCGCACATCCTATTATCGTCAATAGATTCCTGGTGTTCCATCAGCTTGGATGTGTAAGGCTTTGCTTTTGAGTTGCTGAAAATTTTTGTGCGGTAAATTTAGGGCGTTATACCAAAGAAATGAAATTATTCCTGCATTTGCATGGCTTCGACGATTCTGGACGCGATAATATACAGGGTGTCCGTAAAGTCCTGGTACCATTACAAGGCAATAAATACCTGTAGTGGTACTGGGACTTTATGGACACCCTGTATGTCTAGTCTTTGACATTTCTTTTCCTGAGGATATAACCTTTCGGGAAAACCTTTGCTCTGGCTTTCAAATTAAGGCTACGACATCGATATTATGTACACTTGCCTTATTCCTCTCCCTCAGCTAGATTTCATAGCCCATATGTATCTCTTATTTTAATGTCTTTTCTGACCATCGCTACTTCAACAAACTTTTAATCCCTTGATATTCAATTCCATTTACATATTTATATGGAAGGCACCAAAGCAAGCTATGCCTATATGTGTGTGTATATAATTATTATATATTCTATATAATATATATATCTATATATATATATATATATATATATATATATATATATATATATATATATATATATATATATATATATATATATATATATATATATATATATATATATATATGTGTGTGTGTGTGTGTGTGTGTGTGTGTGTGTGTGTACATACATACATACATACATACATACGTACGTACGCACGAACGTAGAAAGTGTTTGTCATTCGTACCATGGGAAGGACATTATCTGGACAGGCTGTAAATTTTTATACAGCTGAACCTACAAGAAATTCGCTGATCTTGGGTAAAGGAAAAATGAAAACCAAGAAAAAGCAAATTGAACTGCGACGTGTGTGGTGCTTATAAGAAAAATAAGAGGTCGTTCAAAATAAATGAGATGGGACCCTTGAAAAAGAAATTGATTGCAGGCAGATATGAAGGCAGAAGGTTGACCATATTGATGTAAACGTGGATGAAGCGAAGAAGTCGTTTGTATGAATAGACAAGTCTTCATCAAACAATAGCGCATAGAATTCCTCACTTGCTGATGCAGTCAGCAAGAGGACAGTGGTAAGAAGCATCTCCTAGATGTTGACTCTAGATAATTCGCAAAATGCATGAACCTTGAGAACTGGTAGGAGGTATGATTGTGTACGCAAGATTGTTAATGTGGACATGCAAATACAAAAAGAAAAAAATAATATGAAGAAACTCTCACTCGCTATTACAATATGTTAATGTGCCGTGTGCAAAGTCAAAGGAAGATCTCATGCGCTTCTGAGATTTGCAGTGTCCGGAATATCGAGAGAAAAGTTTTATCAAATTTTTGATATTCCAGATGCCGGGAATGGCAGGCATTCCATTTCGAATTGTGACTCAGTTGTCAGAGTTTCAGTTGATAAAAAAATCACGATGAAATAAAAATTAGAATGTGAGAGTTATAATGTAAGAGATATGTGTCATGTTACGTAAATAGCATGACATTTCGAAAGTCTAATGTGAATCATGGATGATGATTCTAAACTGGTGCCAATAAAATTTTAGTTTATAAATATTAAGGCTGGGGGAAATAAGACACTGGAAAATCAAAGCCTATTAAATGAAAATGATTTTGATGTATTACTACTGACTAGGATTCTAGTTGGTAAATGGAATATCTTTATGACATGAGGCATTATAAAACATACAATGAAGGAAATGGTCGAGGTCCTGTGACATTGAAATAGTTGTGAAAATTGAATAGTTGGAATTACATGACTATAATGTTGATTATTTGTTTATAATAACAGTGGGTACTCCTAAGAGGATAGATGTTATTTCGTCCTGTAACTTGCATGTTAAAATTGAGATTGAATTGATAAATTCACTGAATGAATTTAGAGTAATAATAAATAAAACTGTCCAAATTTAGTAACAACTACACCAGCAGTGATCCATATGTGATTTTTTTAAGTGCTCCATTGCAGAGCATCTTCTCGACTTGGGTGGCCGAGGTGATCCAGATCATAGACCAGCATCAAAGAAATTTCCTATTGACCTTACTGTAATTTCTGCCCTCTGAAGCAGAGCCAAATTAGCCCTTGGGGTCGTTCATATCTTTCAGGGTGATCAAACCATTTTCACTCTTCATAATTCTTATTTTCAATTATGCAATCTCACTCCCGCATTAGTATATCTATAAGCAGTATAACATGATATCTAACAAACAAAGTACCTTCATATTCTTTCGCTTCTAATATTGACAATTAATGAACAAATATAGGCGCTACCAATGGCCAGAGGTTCACAGATCATCACCCACACCAGCTGTGTACTTTGTTTCATTTCTATGTTTCTCATACCTGAACAGATGAGCAGCTAATTCTCTCTCTCTCTCTCTCTCTCTCTCTCTCTCTCTCTCTCTCTCTCTCTCTCTGAAGGGAACCGCATTTCACTTCAGAAAGAACCAATCAGCCGGACCCCCCCCCCCCCCCCCCCTCCCACAACTGTTCCTCTAAAGAAAGTAAATTATCAATACGAAAATAGAATTTGCGGATCCAAACAAGAGAAGCCACAGGGAAATCTGAGTAAGAGTCAGACCATGATTGGTTTCCTTCACCTGTCATTACATCAAAGGTAATGGACAACTTCTTCCTCTCGCTGTCATCCCCTGATTGCGTCAAAAGATTGATGTATCGTTTTCCATGAATATATCAATCGCTTATCAAGATATTCTGTCCTTCTCTGTCTCTCTAGTTCCTTGGTTTGTTTTTGAACTTAATTCTGAAAGGATTAGAAATTGAGGAGAGAGAGAGAGAGAGAGAGAGGAGAGAGAGAGAGAGAGAGAGAGAGAGAGAGAGAGAGAGATGAGAACAAAGTAGACCATTTATTACAATTTTTGTTGGACCTTTGTGTTAAAATTAACCCTTTTTACTCGAGTATTTTCAAATGGACCAGAGAAAAACCAGAACATTACGACATGAAAATCTTCTCTGAGATTACTGTTGATAAAAAGTAGAATTCTCATTTGATTTTCGTATATGAAGTAAAGCTGGCACCTCTGCTGTTCCGTTATAATATCTTTGAACCATTAAATGTATAAGCAACTATACGTTCTCCTTTATGCTTGCCAAACACAGAAATCCAGTAATACTGCTACGATTTCTGTTGCTTGTACTAATACAATAATAATATAATGAGTATAATAATGTCCTGTATATCTGGGTGGCCCTATGAGAATAACTTCACTCATGTACACAAAGCATCGTAAATCACGATCTAGTAAATAGCGAACCTTTCCCAAACAAAATCTTAGTAAATGGCGAACCTTTCCCAAACAAAATCTATTGAAACGAAAAACCAAAGCTTCGAAAAGCGTCACTGGCAACGCAGGTTGCAAAAAAACCGGGCAAAAATAGTTACATTACAAAAGTATTTAACGAAATCAAGGAAAAACGTCTGCCATTACCAGCGCACGTTGCATTCTGTTGCATCAAAGCGTTTTCGGGTCTTTTAATTACAAGATAATCTGAATATTTACAAGTTCGGGAAAAAGCTGTTAGCGTCCTCTCTCATGTTCTTAATGGCATCCTTGATTTTTTGGGCAAACTTCCGGAGATCTGTCCAAAAGACTTGTATTTCACCGATACAAAATTTCAGTTTTATACTGTAATAAGGCCACGTTATTATGCTGTGCCTTCGTAAACTGCAAAATGTATTCACATTCTTGAAGGGCGTTTAAAGTTTTAGTACTCTAATAAAAATATAGAATATTCTCTATCAATCAATTTATCTATCTATTATACGTTTTAACTTGCTTGCCTTTCCCATCCCACCTTTACTTATGTTCGTACGTTATTGACATGTTAAGGCAAATTTTTAACTTTATCATTATTAGAAAATAATTTGTGCTGCCTTTGCAACTTCTATGCACCATTCTCCATCAGTAACTCGTCCATTACATTACAGTTCCCCGAAACCCTGTTGTTTCGAAGCTAGGGTAAACAATCACAGTAAAACGTTTCCAGAAGTCACACGAAAACAGTCCCAATGAAAAGGTTAAAATGTTAAAAAAATGTAACTGGCTACGTTAAGCATTGGTTGGGTAAAGAACTCACGGTTGTTGGTGATGTATAATGTGACATTTACCTAGGATTACAATTATCTGAGATTTGAAGCCCACATGTTGTTTACCTGTTATTTATTCAAAATTCCTATAAATATCATCTGATCCCATTTAACCTCATTTTTTTTATAAGAAGCAGGAAAGTAATTCGGCTTAGTTTAAATATCCAAAGTCATTCCACTCAAGCAGGAATTATACGGAAGATCTTTTCGGTCATAATGTTTTACATGTTCCTGTCAAAAAGGGAAAAGGGCTGAGGAATTTTAAGGAAAAGAGTACTTTCATAGTACCACAGAACCCTTAAGAACAGAATAGCATAACATCCATTTCAAATTAAGCTAATTGTGACGAGTAAATAGATAACCATAACCCAAAAGATGCAAAGACTTAAATAAAGAAACCAAATTCCGAAAAGGACCATCCAGGTCCTTTTATGAATCGAATCAATAACGACGAAATATTAGAGCTGCTATTTTGTCCAACTGCTCCGCGATGTTTAGTGAGGAAGCAGACGAGATTTCCGACCCTGCAATACTGCCCTATCAGTGAC